>NW_019384524.1:655328-703583 GCF_000671375.1 Centruroides sculpturatus
TTTTGTCCTTTCTCATCTTTCCCTCCTTTTCCGAAATTTGGGTCTATAATCCTTTGAGTCACAACTCCAGCTTTATTTAGTAATCCTTCCGCATTCACACATCTCCAAGTACAGTATTTGAAAATATTTTTTTTCCACTCAAAAATAAAATATGAATAAAGGTTTACGGCTTTGTGAAACTTCTTTTTTGAGTTTATGCCATTAAAATAAATAAATAATAATAAATTAAAACATTTGTCTGGTTTTGTTTACACGTTTATTGGGCCGCATTGGAACTTGCCTTGGGCCGCATGCGGCCCGCGGGCCGAGGGTTGGACACCCCTGCTCTAGATGTTGCATATAACAAGATATTAATACTAATAAATTAATAAAAAAAAACACTAGTTTAATACACCTAAACACAAAAAAAAAAATCAGTAAATAATGAATATATTTCCTGGAAAACAAGGAAATATATTCATTATTTGCTACAAATTTCTTTAAAACATTTCTATATAACAAGGCAGACAAGTAGCCTCAAACAAAAAGTTGACTCCACCAATAAAAACTATTGTTTGCTAAGGTTGTTGAAGAAAGACAACATATTAGGACATTTTATTCTTTCTTCTGATTTGTGAATATTTTTTTATTTTTATTATTAACTTTGGCCATTTCATTTATTAATTAATGTATTATTAATTGAAATATTTTAAAAACTCATTTATTGTTAGTGGTGAATTTAGTTTGCGATTTAATTTTTCTTTTGCGTGCTTCCTTGTTTTATCATGGAGGGTATAGCACATAAACCCTTTTGCAGCAGAATGAAAAAAGATTTTTCACATCATCTAATTCTGTGACAAGGAAGCTGAAAATAGCAATTTTATCATTCCTGTTGCACATTTTACAAAGCACGTAAACGAGATTGCTGGAGTATCATTTTCAACAATAAAAAAATAATAATAATAATTGCCAGGAAGCAGGCCATGAAGATGAACCAAATTTTACTTCATTGATAGAGTTTAAAAAATTCTGGCATTAGATTGTATTGATTAGGCAATGTTGATTGTGACATGATTAGAAGAATAATCCATGGTTTCTATATCAAAGAGAAGAAAATCCTATTGATTCCTAAATTACTGCCTGTTGTAAAAGAGAAGTTCAATTTTCCTTGAGATAAACTGACATAATACATAAAAGTCTTTTTCTTCTTCCAAAAGCAGTCTTTCTACATGTAAATGTTCCCGTCCATATCAGAAAAAATACCACCTCTATTTTACAAATAGATCAGTTTAACGTGTGCATGCCTGCTTGCTTTCATGGTCTTGGCTAAGTTGGCCGGATAATATCTTAGACCAACATCAGCTTATATACACAAAATGTTTGAAAAATAAAACATCTATTATAAATTTATTATAAATTCAATGATAATATATAAATTATAAATAAAAAAATATACTGTACATGTTATTTTCAATGTATATTTAAACTAAAATAAAAGTAGTAATAGAATATTTTAAACAGAAACATAATAAAGTATTTAAGCTCCCTTTTAGTTGAATAAGTATAATTATTATTTACTCATAAAATCATTTAGCATTCTTTATTGTGTTACAAGTGAAGGAAACAATTTAAACAAGATAAAATGTTTTTTTGAAACTTGTATGTCTCACAAGGAGATGGCATGATGTTGGGGTCATCAATTTTGATTGAACTCAGTGACGATTTAGTGCTTCCCCCAACAACTGGCATGTGGCCAGTAAGGCGCACTACTCAAAATTAAATGAGAAAATTGAGGTTGAAAATTTGCATAATTACTTAAAACCTTTAGAATTTCCATCATTTGTAGGTTGGCCAGTGCTTGGTGAGGTGTGCCAATTCAATGATTAAGAGGTTGGTGTTTCAAATCTTATTGGTATTAACAAAATTTTTTTTAAAACTATAAATTAACTCTCCTAAACCTTATAACTCCAGTAATAAACATTTAATAGCAAACTAACATTTTCAACCGTACATTCGGTCTTCTTCAGGTTTAAAAAACCAGTTATATTCGAACATGTGAATGCATAGAACAAAAATTATTTTCAGAATTTTTGTTCTATGCATTCACATGTTCGAATATAACTGGTTTTTTAAACCTGAAGAAGACCGAATGTACGGTTGAAAATGTTAGTTTGCTATTAAATGTTTATTACTGGAGTTATAAGGTTTAGGAGAGTTAATTTATAGTTTTAAAAAAAATTTTGTTAATACCAATAAGATTTGAAACACCAACCTCTTAATCATTGAATTGGCACACCTCACCAAGCACTGGCCAACCTACAAATGATGGAAATTCTAAAGGTTTTAAGTAATTATGCAAATTTTCAACCTCAATTTTCTCATTTAATTTTGAGTAGTGTGCCTTACTGGCCACATGCCAGTTGTTGGGGGAAGCACTAAATCGTCACTGAGTTCAATCAAAATTGATGACCCCAACATCATGCCATCTCCTTGTGAGACATACAAGTTTCAAAAAAACATTTTATCTTGTTTAAATTGATTCCTTCATTTGTAACACAATAAAGAATGCTAAATGATTTTATGAGTAAATAATAATTATACTTATTCAACTAAAAGGGAGCTTAAATACTTTATTATGTTTCTGTTTAAAATATTCTATTACTACTTTTATTTTAGTTTAAATATACATTGAAAATAACATGTACAGTATATTTTTTTATTTATAATTTATATATTATCATTGAATTTATAATAAATTTATAATAGATGTTTTATTTTTCAAACATTTTGTGTATATAAGCTGATGTTGGTCTAAGATATTATCCGGCCAACTTAGCCAAGACCATGAAAGCAAGCAGGCATGCACACGTTAAACTGATCTATTTGTAAAATAGAGGTGGTATTTTTTCTGATATGGACGGGAACATTTACATGTAGAAAGACTGCTTTTGGAAGAAGAAAAAGACTTTTATGTATTATGTCAGTTTATCTCAAGGAAAATTGAACTTCTCTTTTACAACAGGCAGTAATTTAGGAATCAATAGGATTTTCTTCTCTTTGATATAGAAACCATGGATTATTCTTCTAATCATGTCACAATCAACATTGCCTAATCAATACAATCTAATGCCAGAATTTTTTAAACTCTATCAATGAAGTAAAATTTGGTTCATCTTCATGGCCTGCTTCCTGGCAATTATTATTATTATTTTTTTATTGTTGAAAATGATACTCCAGCAATCTCGTTTACGTGCTTTGTAAAATGTGCAACAGGAATGATAAAATTGCTATTTTCAGCTTCCTTGTCACAGAATTAGATGATGTGAAAAATCTTTTTTCATTCTGCTGCAAAAGGGTTTATGTGCTATACCCTCCATGATAAAACAAGGAAGCACGCAAAAGAAAAATTAAATCGCAAACTAAATTCACCACTAACAATAAATGAGTTTTTAAAATATTTCAATTAATAATACATTAATTAATAAATGAAATGGCCAAAGTTAATAATAAAAATAAAAAAATATTCACAAATCAGAAGAAAGAATAAAATGTCCTAATATGTTGTCTTTCTTCAACAACCTTAGCAAACAATAGTTTTTATTGGTGGAGTCAACTTTTTGTTTGAGGCTACTTGTCTGCCTTGTTATATAGAAATGTTTTAAAGAAATTTGTAGCAAATAATGAATATATTTCCTTGTTTTCCAGGAAATATATTCATTATTTACTGATTTTTTTTTTTGTGTTTAGGTGTATTAAACTAGTGTTTTTTTTTATTAATTTATTAGTATTAATATCTTGTTATATGCAACATCTAGAGCAGGGGTGTCCAACCCTCGGCCCGCGGGCCGCATGCGGCCCAAGGCAAGTTCCAATGCGGCCCAATAAACGTGTAAACAAAACCAGACAAATGTTTTAATTTATTATTATTTATTTATTTTAATGGCATAAACTCAAAAAAGAAGTTTCACAAAGCCGTAAACCTTTATTCATATTTTATTTTTGAGTGGAAAAAAAATATTTTCAAATACTGTACTTGGAGATGTGTGAATGCGGAAGGATTACTAAATAAAGCTGGAGTTGTGACTCAAAGGATTATAGACCCAAATTTGGGAAAAGGAGGGAAAGATGAGAAAGGACAAAAGATGTAGTAGTGAGAAACGTTAAATAGATCTTCTGTTAAGCAAATATGGACCCGTAATTTTTCAACCTTTTTCACTTCTTTATCTTTTGTCCTTTGCCTCTTTTTCCCCGCACTTGGGTCTATAATCCTTTGATTCACAACTCCAGCTTTATTTAGTATTTCTTCCAACGTTGCAAGATTTGGCTACATTGGGCCAAATGTGGCTACTTTTTTTTGTTTGACGTAAAAAATATCATTTGGCGCTTTGGCTACTTTTTCGGCTACATATTATTTATAATTATATTAATTGAATAAAAATGCACTTTAAAATGGTGTTTCGTCGCTTTTTATTAATTAGAGACCCAAATAAAACAAATATTTGTGTTTTTCAAATAAATTTTCTTTAGTCTCTTTTATAATAAATGAATTTATCTATTTCTAAGTAAAAATTGAAAGTGTCTGTAGAAATACTTTTTTAAAATATCCTTTTTTCTTGATAAGGTTTTAATACTTATTATTATAATCTAGACATGTTAATTTTTAAATATACTTATATATTGGGCCACAAGTATATATTATATATATTTGTGGCCCAAAACTCCTTCTTCCAATGCGGCCCAGAGAAACAAAAAGGTTGGACACCCCTGATCTAGAGGAACACTGAATGAAATTTAGTTTCGTGTACATAATTGTTTTCATACATCATTATTATGTTTAATTAAGTTAGCAAAATATTATTTTGTTAAAAGATCTTTTAGAAATTTATTAAAAATTCAGTTGTTTTATATTTTATTTAAATCTTTATTTATATTGTATTTTGTTTATATTTTTTAGGTAATTATAGTTTGTATGTATAGTTTTTTAGTAGGATAAATAGCCTATGTCAGTACATTTATTTTTTCAGATAATTTTTAAGAAATGTATTTAGATCAAGTGTTTTTGTAGAAGAACAATGAAAATTATTATAGGTATTTACTGTATATTAATTTCTTTCAAAAGTTCAAAAATATTTTCAGTCTTCAAATAAAATTTTAAAAAAGTATTATTTAGTAATAGCAAAATTAATATTTAGCATTATTTTTGTACTCTTTCTGCTCTTTGGACACTAATAGGACCTTTTTAACATGCTCATTATGGGTTTGGCCAGATTCGTAATACAGACTACCAGTTGGTGAGGTATGGTATCCCAACATATTCAGGACAGATCACCAACAGAAAAACTCCTGGGATTGTCTGCCTTGATTATTCAGTTTCAAGTAGCAGACCGACATCTTTATAGTCAATTGTTAACATTTTAGAATTACCATAGTATATTGTACAAAATATTTAGAAATTAAATATATACAAAATGACTTTATACAAAATAAAATTTATCTATTTATGCATATTTTTTTCATGTCATATTATTGAAGGTTTGATTAAATCATAATTTGTTTAATTAATCTAATAATGGATACCAAATTTGTTATGAAAGTAATTTATATGAAGTAATTTTATTCTTAGAAAATGAATGACAATCTTTAAATATATTTGTCATTAAATTTTTGAATTTGAATAAAACAGTTCTTTTGGTTTAATTTATCTATATGTTTATTTGAACAATTTAGGTAGGATCATTTCAGCTTTTTGTAGAAGGTTACAAAGATGCTGATTATTGGTTAAAAAAATTTGAATGTGAACCATTACCTGAAGAATTGCAGCATCAGTTCCAATTACAGTTTGAACGTCTTGTTGTATTAGATTACATAATCCGAAATACAGGTAAATCTTTAACTCTGTTTATTTTAAAAATAACTCTACATTGTGTATGTGCATATACAGTGGGTGATCGGTTAACGAACATAATCCGTTCCAAGATTTTGTTCGCTATCCGAATTGTTCGTTAACCGATTATCGATTTACCGTAGGTTTTAATGGGAATTTAATTAATTCATTCTGGAGACCTTAAAAAATAAAAATTATATACCTTCTTACTACGTTTATTTATATGTAATAAGTTAATAAAACTACATACATACACAGTATTGCGTTTTTATTAGTCATGTTTTTTCCATTTGAAAAGGTTAAAGAATCTGTCTAATGTCGATTGCTTTTCTCTCTTCATGATTTTTCGTAAGTAATTAATAGCATTGTAATTGTAGAGGTCCCCAAGCCTCAACATGGTTTGGATGCCATTCTAAGACCGTTGTTCTGACATCCTCCCACTTCTATAAAGGATCTTTAATTACAGATATCGACATTAATCCTCTTTTTCAGAAGAAAACATATCTTGCCGAGTTTCTTGGTGTTCTTCATTCAAAAGTTCTAGGCGTTCTTCTGTCGTCAGATCCGTTTCAGGTTCCATTACGAACTCTTCGATGTTCTTTATTTCTCAGAAGTGATTTTTGTTACTGCTTTAGCTGCTGGAGTCTTTTTGATTATACAGCATTTTTCTTAAATAAGATTGAACTGAGGTCTACTGTAGACCTGTTTATTCCATATTGCCCAGCAACATTAGGTATCTTCTGTCCACTCTCTACCTTTGCTGTTATACTCTCATCTTTCGAAAAGAAAAATAGACGCAAAACTTAATGAGTGTCTACCCGACAGTCTTGCGAATACACAAAAGAATTGTTTTGCCAGAAAAATAAAAGGCTGAAATTACAAGGGAGGATTTCAAAGTTCGGAGGAATACTATCCGATCGGCTTGAGCGTCGATGTCGATGTCTTCCACACTCCGAAAAGTTTCGAATTGTTGCCCGAAGACAAGGGAAGACCAATCGGTATTCATTATTTTACGTCGTTTCTTCTTGTATTTGTTCTGTGGGGTGTTCATTATTCGATCATGTGTTTGTTGTCCGAACATAAAAATCTTTTGCGAAAGTGTTCGTTATCCGATCTGTTCGTTAACCGATCACCCACTGTACTTAGATATCTCTTATTTAATACATTCTGCCAAGAAGCTCATTAATTTGTGTTAACATAAATGGAAGAACGTTCTATTTTTATCTGTTAGTTATTTTTGTTTTAATTATGGTTAGTTACACTAAATAGTTCAAAAAGTAATAAATGTTTTATGAATCTTTTTATTAAAATGATTTAATGAATTATAACACAATAGATATAGATATATAGATATGCTGATTTTTCGTGAGTTTATGGTATGAGAAGAGTAAAAAATTATTTCAGATTCTTTTATTATAAAAAAATAACTGCATTATTGCAGTTATTTTTTTACAATAAAAGAATCTGAAATACTCTTCTTATCTCCATTTTACCTACAAAATTTATTTATAAGAATTCATGAAATTATCACAACTCTTCTCATACCATAAACTCATGAAAAATCAGCATACTGTTCTAAAATATTCATGGATTTATTATAGAATAAAAAATCATTTTAAAATTTTAATACTTGACACTATTTGTGATTTATTGACTTCTTGCTTGAGTGGCAGCATGGGATGGAAGTTGTGTCATGATATTCATCTGTTAAAGCTAGCTGAAGCAGCTAGTTATCCTGAAATAACAAAAAATGACATTGAACTCATGCTGGATGAAGCATATGCCAATTTGGAGAATATCATCAGTTGTATTATAGCAAACTTATGCTAAACAGGATAATAGTAAACTCAAGGTGTTTTATAGTTAACTTGTAAATTTAAAACTTTTTAAATGCTTTTTGTTACTAAAAGAATACTAGAAGTGCTTATAAATTGTATTACCATAAATTACACTGGTGAAATTTATTGAATATGAGTCCCCAAAAAGTAAATTAAAAATACACTGAAATTTTTATTATTATTGTTAAGTGGCTTTTTTTTATTTTAAGTATTTGTTTTTACTTTTTAATATGCTAGAATTATCCATATCAATATTATCAGTATTAATTATCTTTGAGAAATTTCTCATTCCTATTAATATTTAATCATTTCAAGATTCGGATAGTTCACTAAAAAAAAAGGGTTAAAATCTTTGTCATATTTATCTAAAAAATTAAAAATAAACCTCTAAATCTCTATTCTAAAAATAAAGATTTAATTAATTAATTTTAGTTGCTACAAAATATGTATTAAATATGAATATTCAGATAAATAGATTGCAGTGATACATAATTAATTTGTTAAAATTTTCATATTAATTATATAGAGTGGAAACTTGATTATCCAAATGGGTCTTTCAAAAAAAAAAAAAAATAATTTTGTATAATCTAGAAACTTGTTTGTTTGTGTTTTGTGGCATCAAGCACTGTGCATTTAAAGTTTCATTAACTATCAATACAGTAATTGCATTACAGTATTTAAATTAAGTTAATTTACTCAAAATCTAATGCAATGTTTTGTATATGACCTAGTTTTGCAGCACTACAGTTGACAGGTGACATAGTAATTTTCGGTTACATGGAGAGTTTGGTCTCTGTGTATTATACTCTGTGGTATGTAGAACATTTTTTTTTTTTTTACCATTTCAGGTAATCAAGTTTCTACCGTATATTTTTGTGGTGACTTGAGAGCTTGCTATTTAATTTCTAATTTTAACTTTTATTGGCAAAAACTAAATGTGTTTTTTGAAGTACATTCAATAGTTTACAGTGATTGTGTGATTTCTCTAGAATTTATAATATATATAACATTACAATGATGTTATTTATAACATTGAATAGAACAAAAATAAAAAATCTTTAGTAGTAAATTCCATATGATGATAACTTTAAAGAATGTTCTTTAAGAATATTATTAAGATTATTTTGATACTTTGATTTGATATAAAACACGTTTTTAGATATCATGCAAATTTAAAGTTGTCTGCAACAATTTGTAATTATATAACATTATACTTAAAATAAATTATCCATTAACAATTGTTATTGTTAGCTGCAGTTTTGTTACTGGAAGTTATTAATTGTAGTAAGTTCAGTGTGCTGTAGAACAGTTAAAAACTAAATTAATATTAATAACTAATCAGTTTTTAACTGATTAAAAAGTTATTTGTGATTTATTGTCTTCTTGCTTGAGTGGTAGCATGGGATGGAAGTTCTGTCATTTAACTGACAAAGAATTTTGAGATGGCACTATTGATTAAGCAATTACAGGAAAGAGATAACATTGTAAACTTGTCATTAAACTTCTTTTTTTTTTTTGTTTTGTTTTAAGATAAAACAACATAATACTAATATTTTATTCATTAAAAGTAAAAGAAAAAAAAGTTAAACTTAATGCAATGGAAAGTAAAAATAATAAATATGAGACAATATAAGAACAATATTTAAATTTAAATTATTTTATTAGACATATGGCAGTCGTGCATCTTAAGTTTATGTTGTCCAAAAATGGTGTTTGACGTCACAAATGGAATTCTGACAGCTTTATTATCATAATGGAGTTTAGGGATAGCTAAAAGTTTATCTTCATGGAAATTGAACATATGGCTAATCTTAACTATTGTTATATAGTGAACTCCCATATAACATGACAAAAAATACTTCTAGGCCTAGGTTTAAACTTGCATAAAATTGTGTGATAATACAGTTTCAATAACACTATTTCCTATAACACATAATGTATCCCCCTGCATTGTATGGGACTCTTCTGTATAGATAATATCAGTTATTGCCATTAGTATGTGCAGGGTATTAGGCATCCATTTTTGATGAAATGTCATTAGACTGAGACACTGTCAACTGGGTAATGGTGAGTAGGTGATGGACATCTGGGCAACAACATAAGAGATGAACAATAGATAAAATACAAATTTTTTGTTTTCTTTATAAAAAAAATGCCAATCTTTTCTATTGATCTACTAAATAATAATCTTTAAATTACAAGTTAAAGAACAATTTTGTAATTAATAAACATATTTATACATATTGCATAGTTTATTTATTTATTTATTTTTACAAGTAAATAGAAAAGTTTCAAAGAACAATTGATATCTATCCACAAAATTAACAAATATACATAAAAACAAAGACAACAATTTACATAAAATTAAAAATACATTATATTATACACTAATTACAATATAAATTAAAACAAAATGTATAAAAGTTCTCTGAAAGAATTTATTTTTGAAGAACTGCTTTTCTTTGATGTGCTTTGTTAAGTGTTCTGACATAAAATAATTAATGAGCTATGGTATGTTATTCCAAAACATTTATTTTTCCTAAGTTGGAAATAACTTGTAACTCATAATTTGTAACTTACAACTTGTACTTTGTAAATCTTAACCATATTTATATTTATACCATATATATTTTACCAATATTTACAAATAAATAAATAAATAGTATGTGCCAAATTGTATGCTTGCTAAGTGGGCAAAAATTTTCAAGTTTCTGTTGCTCAGATGACTGTAATATATATAACATTACAATGATGTTATTTATAACATTGAATAGAACAAAAATAAAAAATCTTTAGTAGTAAATTCCATATGATGATAACTTTAAAGAATGTTCTTTAAGAATATTATTAAGATTATTTTGATACTTTGATTTGATATAAAACACGTTTTTAGATATCATGCAAATTTAAAGTTGTCTGCAACAATTTGTAATTATATAACATTATACTTAAAATAAATTATCCATTAACAATTGTTATTGTTAGCTGCAGTTTTGTTACTGGAAGTTATTAATTGTAGTAAGTTCAGTGTGCTGTAGAACAGTTAAAAACTAAATTAATATTAATAACTAATCAGTTTTTAACTGATTAAAAAGTTATTTGTGATTTATTGTCTTCTTGCTTGAGTGGTAGCATGGGATGGAAGTTCTGTCATTTAACTGACAAAGAATTTTGAGATGGCACTATTGATTAAGCAATTACAGGAAAGAGATAACATTGTAAACTTGTCATTAAACTTCTTTTTTTTTTTTTTTTTNCCAAATTGTATGCTTGCTAAGTGGGCAAAAATTTTCAAGTTTCTGTTGCTCAGATGACTGTCACCCACTTGTCTACTGTCTATTGTGAATCAACCAGTTGTCATGTACCCATTAGACTGTCCCTATCTACACTATATTTATTGTTATATAATTTAAATAATTATCTCTAAGAATAAATTGCTTCTTTTAATGTATAGGAACAGTAGTCATTTATAATTGTTGAAAAATTTTAAAATAATGTAATATTATAACAAATTATTCTTCACATCAGTTTAAATTGATTAATTATATAGTATTTCATTGATATCTTAAAACTTATTTATAAACCTTCTTACATTTCCATATTATGGATATATTGTTGATATAATAAAACTTTGTCATTACACTTTCTTCACAGTCATAAATACTGTGGTCTCAATGAAATTAAGAATTAGTTTGGTATACATCCCTTGTCAAAATTTTTTCTGTTATGTTTATTTACAGTATATGTACAGTACAATATAATACATGTATATTGTAATAATTGTTTTTTTTATAAATTTTTAAAAAGTTTTCATAAGTTTATTAAATAGTCATTTATAAACAATTTTT
The DNA here is from genome assembly GCF_000671375.1 of Centruroides sculpturatus. Taxonomy (NCBI): domain Eukaryota; kingdom Metazoa; phylum Arthropoda; class Arachnida; order Scorpiones; family Buthidae; genus Centruroides; species Centruroides sculpturatus. The sequence goes on from NW_019384524.1 coordinate 666,878, forward strand.
TTCCAGATAGAGGAAATGATAATTGGCTAATAAGATATACAAAACCTGAAAATATTGAGGTAGGGTTCTCTTTCTTAATTTAAAATATATTTTGAAATAACTGTTATGAAATGTTGTTAATATAAAGAAATACTTTAGAAATTTGTTTAACAATGAAATAGTTTCAGATATCCAGAAATCACAAGAAATTTCAAATTCTAGGACCATTTTTTTTTTCTAATTCCTGTAATGTCTTCAAGAAGATTCTACTTCTTATATTCTATGGTTTCCAAAAACATTCAAATGTTCAAAAGTCTGTTCCCATGAACATTCAAAAATAAATTTAATATTTTTTTGGCGTTTTTAATGTTTGAAAATCTGTTCTTGGAGGTTTTTTAAAAGTGTTCAAAGATCTGTTGTTTGTTTGGAATGTTTTTGGAGACTGTTGAAGATAAATGGAATCTTTGTGAAAATAGAGATAATGGCTTCTTCAGTTTCATAATTGTTGTTATTTCTTGATTTAACATGGAGTAATTTTTTTCTGTGTTGCGAGTTTCAAATATGCATTCCAATCAATTTATTTTATATTTTAAAGATGAACGTAATACATTGCATTCATTAATGCTCATTAGAATTTACCTCACAGTAATCATGTAATAACAATACTTGAATTAAATATAGTAGAACATTTGTATTTATAGGGTGGGTTATGTTTTACAAAACCACAAATGCAGAAGTTAAAAATATGGAAAAGAAAAATACACTGAAAAAATAATAAAAGGAATTGAAAAATATGGTTAGAAAATAAAACTACATTTTTATATGAAGAAATTTTTGCTACAGTATTTCAAATATCTTCTTTTTCTTAATGTATCTTATGGTAGATTCATTTAAAACAAAAACATGAGCTAGTATAGTTGCTGAATTTTTTCTCATTAAATGATGTAGCACTTTAATTTTGTTTTTTAGGGACACCACATTCTCTGGATTTTTTGATATTTTACCACTGAAGTCTTTTTATTTAAAGTGATATTCTTCATTTCTGAAGATAAAACAAGAAGTATAGTATAATGCTGACATTTACCATCCACACTAATAAAAAAAAAAAATTATAGTTAGTGCACATGTTTAAAATAAGCAAGAAACTATAAAATAATTTCCATTAGCATTGTCTAATGGTTAACACAATTTTGAAATGTTTAAGATAAAAATATTAAAAATTATTTTTGTTTTTTTATCCATTGTTTTCGTGATTTTGTTAATTCTTCAGCAAGTTAGTTTCGTGAGTATGAAAAATGGTTGAAAAATACTGAATTGTGAAATTTACAAATATGACTTTATAAATTTATGGGAAATGTGAAATTGCACTTTCACATTTACATGTTAAAAAATTATTTCTTATAATTTTTAGAAAAATAATCTAAATAATATAATTTTTACAAAATAAACATATGTAAATTTTTTATTTTAGACTTGGACAACACAAAAACCTGCAGAAATAAAAATTGCTGCAATAGATAATGGACTATCATTTCCATTTAAACATCCAGATTCATGGAGAGCATGTAAGTAAAACATTCCAGGCTTTTGTTCACAGTTAATATCAAATAAATTGACAGAAACCAAATCAATTTATTTGCTTAATTTAATATTTTAAATTTTGATATAAATTCTGCTTAAATGATATATCTCAGAATACAAAATTATTTCCAAATTGAATTAGTAAGAATATAATTATTTTCAAAAATATAGAACTTGTTTCTGCATATTCATTCTTATTTTTTTAGCAGTCTTAGGTAATAGATCATGTTTTATATATTATAAGACTCAGAAAACAGAATTTATGAATCAGGTAAAAATTAAAAAAAAAAAAAAACTTTTGTAAATTTGAAATAAAACTCTATACCAAAATTTTAATAATTTAAACATTAATAGAATTAATTAAAAAAAATTATTTTATTATGTAGAATGTTTGCTTGTGTTATTAATAATATATAAGTTGTTCCATGTAAATTGCATATGCAAGTTTATCACATTTGCATTAAAAGTTAACAAAATCTGTAATTAAACTTTTGATGTTACAGCTTTTGGTATGTTATCACTTGGTTGATCAACTATCACAAAGAGCAACTTTTGATACTTTTGTTTTTTAACAATTATCTCACCATTAGTTAGTGTATTGCATGTAGAAATTCTAGAGATATTTTTATTTTGCCTGAAGAATCATATTAAACAATCTATGAAACAAAGTAGTTTAATTACATTTTCTAAATTGAAACTCTTAATATTGAATTTTAATCATTTACTTAATATGATATTATGAAATGTGAAGTAATACTGTAGTTAATTTATGCATGAATGAATTTCATTAACTTTGTGTGAATGAGGTAGAATGATCCACGCCACATTTTTAAATAAAACATTATATATATTAGAATTTGTTTTGTAACTTTGAATTTTAATTTACTAAAATTTTATAAAGCTTATCTTTAATTGAATCTGACAACTTTATTTTTATTAAGCCATAAATGTTGTTAGAATGTCATATTTCTGCCATTAGTTAAAAAATCTAAATTGAACAGTTTGAATTCAAAAAGAGAGATTTAATATGTATTTTTAAAGGATATTTCTAAGAAAATTCACATTTTTATGAAATTAATACATTTTTCATAAAAATTCACATTTCAGAAAAAGTGTTGAACTTTTTGATGATAAAGCCATGGTGTGCCAAAATGTTTCTGGTTTAATGAAGTCGTTTTATTTATTTGTTTTTTAATTTTGCTGAATGTTATATATAAATAGTACTATTATTTATGGAATTAACTTGAATGGCATGAAATTACTTTAAAATTTTTTACAATTTAAATTTATTGATGATTGTTCTGAATATTATAACTGAAAAACTCTTAACATATATATTTTAAATTTGAATGTTGAAATAATTAATTTTAAATCTAAAGATATATATTTTTTCAAATTTTATAAAAATAAGTTATATAGTATAAAGCAAAATAATAAACCTGAAAATATTAATAAAATTAATTTCTTTAATAAATGTTATTGTTCTTATTATTCATCTACATTTTAATTTTATGAAAATGCTGTTTTTTTTATCTACAGATCCTTATCATTGGGCTTGGTTACCAAATGCCAAAGTGCCATTTTCTAATGAAACTCGTGATTTAATTCTGCCTAAAATCTCAGATATGAATTTTGTTCAAGAACTTTGTGATGATTTATTAGAATTATTTAAGGTAAAATTAATATAAACTAAAATTAAATAATTCCTAAAATATGACTATAGAAAATTAAAAACTTAAATTGTTTTTCTGTTTTAATTAACGTATACATTTATTATTATTATTATTATTACTACAGACAGATAAAGGATTTGATGCACAAATATTTGAAAGGCAAATGTCTGTGATGAGAGGACAAGTAAGAATTTTATTCTATTTTTTCTCCTTGTTGCAAAATTATTTTATTTTATGTATAAATGTATTTTATTTTATTTCACTTGTCTCCATTTTATTGGAAATTATAGTCTGCTATAGAGCAAAACTTCAATGTCAATCAATGGGTTACAACTAGGGTTTGGCAAAACTGTAAATTTGAGACTCAGTGAGTCCATTTAGATACTATATATAGGTTTCTATTTATTGAACTTTGGTATCTATGATACATTCGAGCAACAAAAAATATGTATATTTTAATAAAATCCAAATAAAATATTTTTGTCTAGTTTACTTACTTTTTATTTAGGCCTATTTATTGAGATTTCATACATTTAGTAAATACAATTAATTTATAAAATTCATATCATATCTCATAGTTTCAATTAATCACTAAAGCATATCTCATAGTTTCAATTAATTAAAGAGGGGTTTTTCAAACCCCTCTTTAATTAATTGAAACTATGAGATATGCTTTAATGGAGTATATCAACAACTGTTACATAGCTTTCAAATACTTTCAGTTATCTCAGTCATCCGTAGGAAAGTAATTGAAAGCTACATAAAAGTTATCTTGTAAAGCATATCTCATTGTTTTAAAGTTTAAGTAAAATATTTAGTGTATTTATAGTAAAGTTTTAGTTTTTTTTTATTTTTTTACTCTTTCCTCCCTATTTTTTCACAGCTATTATTTGGTCAGGCCCACTGTAAGATGGCTGGATAGTGAAGGATGGGATCAATTTATCCAGATCAAAATTCTCATGAAAAATTCCTGGAGAGTTACTAATGCTGGACTCAATCCCTGGGTCCTCACAGCAGTAGGCTGACATCTTAACCACCTTGCCCATCCAGCCTTCCATCTTTTGATTTGAGACTACCTTGAAAGAATTAGCAAACTTTTGACTTCTTTGGTGTTTTTTTTTATTTCTGTCTGTATTTTATTTGTTAAATCTTTACAAAATAAATAAATGAGCATAAAATACATGCTTATACTTTGCAAACAGTGTTTCTGGATTTGAAAAAATTCTTTTGATTATTTGTTTATTTTCTGAATCTGTTGCAATTTCTTTTTATAGTTTGGACTATTTTTAACTCTGCCTTACCAAGTCTCAAATCAACATTGTGTTGTGCAAGTTGTAATGTCAGTATTGTAAATGTGATGACAAAACTAAGCTAGTTGTATTTAGACTAAACCTGCTAGTTGTATTTAGACTAAACCTGCTACTTGTATTTTATCTTTACTAATTATGTTTTGTTTTCTTACATCTTTACTAATAATGCTTTGACAATTTCTATTTAGTGCTGTTAAAATATGTAAGTTTTAGATTGTTAGAATGAGTGTAAAGTCTGAGTAAAAGAGAACAAGATTCAACAATTAATTAGAACGAAAAACCTTAGTTATAGAATAAAAAATAAATTTGTAATATGGAAGAACATATTAATTTTTTTAAAATTTCATAATCAGATATTTATATTATCTGCTTTTTATTTACAGATTTTAAATTTAACGCAGGCCTTAAAAGAAGCACAATCTCCAATTGGGCTTGTACAAATGCCATCAGTTGTTGTTGAGCGTGGTTCATTCAATGAAGATGATAAAATTCAGAGAGGATTTAGACCAACACTTTCTGAAAAATATCCAATATTTTCATGGTGTTAATAATTTTTATATAAAGACTATCACAATATCATAGCTTTGACTATCAAGCTTACAATAATTCTGAATTACTTTTCAATACTGCATTAATTTTTATGGCAGCATTTAGTTCATTTTTCAATATACATTTTTCATTCTAATAAATTATTAAGTAACACTTACAATATTATACTTATTATCTGTTGTTTATTTGTTCATTTGCATTTATTGTATGGTTTCTGCCATATTGAAACAAAATGTTTTTAAAGTACTAGTAACTAAGTAACACTTTATAATTTGAATTTGTTTAGTAACTATAACTTATTCAAATTTTTATGTATAATTACAGAAAACTGTGCCTATACAAAATGAAATTTGATGGAATTTATTTATATTTGTTTGTATATGTATGTGTGTATGTTGTGTAAATATATGCATACACACTTGTATATATTTGTTTATATAAATAATGTTAGGCATTCAATTTATATGTCAAATAATAAATAATATTTGACTTATTACTAAAAATTAATATCAAAGTGCAATATAATTAATAATCTATGAAAAGTTTTAAAAAAATATATCATTATATAAATCCTGATAAATTCAAATAAAATTTATCAAATTTTTTTTTTCTATAAAAACTTTTCAGAAAAAATATTCTGCTCATTATTTGCTCATTTTTAAGTTTATAGTTGATATAGCAAATTATTGTTGTTCTATATAAAATAATAATTTTATTTTAAATATTTATATGTAAATTATAATTATTTTCGGAAAGTAAATTTTCAAGCAATATAATACAAGATTATATTTCTGTATATAAATAGTATAAATAAATAAATGACATCTGATTTTGTGTTTTTTATTTCACTACTAAATGAAGATACCTGAAAGATCTCAGATTTAATAAAGTAATTTTTTGGAAAATTGTAAAGTTTACCATAAACAAAATTTTTGTAAAATTTAATAAACTTTTCTTTCATGTACAATCAATTTATACAGTTTATATATACAGTATATACATACACTGTAATCATTAGTGCCAACTATATTACCAGCTCTTGCTGACATCCCAGCAGAAACCTGTAATGTACACTTAAGTCTGATTAAGGGAAATCTTGTTAGTTACAATCTCTTTCCAGTTTAAAGTACTAGTATGTACTGTACAAAATGTAAGTGCAAGTAATATCGATTAACGTCAACGATTTGCTGTAATTAATAATAATGCTTTCAGAAAGTTTTAACAATATATAAACAAATTAAGCTAACAAATTCATTACTTGTGCATACTTGTTAAATGATAGTAAAGTTGATGACTTTTGGGATTCCTATAGAAAACTGGCCCATATTTAGATGTTAGGCACTTAAATAAAAGCTGGAAAACTCCACGTGGTGAGGCATAAAGTGTTCAATAGTTTCATCCACTCGCTGACTGGTGGGCACTAATCATGGCACCCACATCCTACAGTGGGGCCCCAGACCAGTATCATTGGTAAGCCCACTCAAACTCGAGACCTTAGTGGTGTGAGCCGAAGGACCAACCATTCGGCCTCCGTGGCCGCTTTGGGACATGATAAGACAGCTAAATGACAAAAAATATTTTCATTTACAAAAATATAGATTAGATTTATTAGAGACAATAGAGGAATTATACCGACAAATTTTACAATGACGAATACGACATTAAAGACAAAACAAAATAGGAACCAACACAAGAACTGAAAGAATGACAAAAAATTGAAAAACAAAGCACATTAACAAGGCAAAACTCAAGAAACTGTCGGTTAAATTATTTCGCAGTAAATTTTCTAGCTTTTGTCAAAGCAAATTTTTCGATCACGTCACTAAAATTTGTTTGTTTAGCTAAATCATTTTCAATACACAAAATTGCTAGGTTATTTAGTCACTCCTGACCAGTTGAGTTTCTTTGCCACTTCTTCAGTGAATTTGCCAGTTTACTGAAAGACCTCTCAGCCTAGGACACAGTTACTGGCACTAGACAAAACAGATTAACTCCCTTGCGACTTTCCAATTTTAGATATTAATGTAATTAAACATAAAAGATATTTAAAAGTGAAAAAAAAAACGAAAGAAATGCGTTAATTTTGAAGAAAAAGCTTCAAACTTTATTTTCCATTGTCTCGCCTTTATGTGAAATCTGACACCGATGAGTCATTGTGTTTACAGCTGAATGACCTTGAGAACATCTGGTGTTGGATTTCCCGGGAGATTATCAAAGAAGTCTCGGGAGGAGAAGGGTTTATAGTAGGGTGAATACTAGCTGGCTGTATATTTTTAAATATTTTTAAAAAATTAAAATTTTTATTGAGATTTCCGACCCCCGACTTAATTACACGTATATATAATAAAATATATTAATTTAAAAAATTAAAAAACTATTGGAGGTCGTTTTTGACATCAGAAAGTAGCTTTAAATAACTTTACCGAAGTAAAATCCGTGCACTACAACTTTAGAACGATGAATTAAATTTGATTAAAAAATCACATTAAAAAACAATTAAGCGTTAATCGTGCGTCATTAAAGGTAGATTAAAATCGCGATAAAATTTTTATACCGGGCACCCATGAACCCGGGCCTCCTGACTAGAGTTCGGTCAGTCACTATCATGTGGAGGCCATGGCACTAATGTAAGCACGCCGATTAGAGGGGTTATTCTTTTTCGTCGTGATGTTCTAAGGATGTTCACGTATGTGGGTGATGGTTTGCGGAGGTATAAAAAGATAAGTATTTACAAAAAAACCGTTTATTTTTCGACATATGCTTACATAATTGGGTTTGCACGTCCAAGTTCGATGGAGTGTCGGTGGAGAAAGTCCTGGATCCTTTCTTTAGTTTTTCTGAAGAACAGCGGTGAGTCAGATATCGAGATAATGGCGACAGGAAGGCTAACACGAGGTCTTTCTCGGGGACGATGTAGAAGGTTGGAATTGGGAAGCGGAAGTTCAGAGGAAGAAACTCAGAGGAACTCTGTGGAGGAAGCCAGAGATGGAAGCTTCCCGTGTCCTCGCTGACGGAGGTTTTATATATCTTTTTCATGTTCAATTCTATTCTAATTGGTCGGGCTTTCCCTTCCTCGCTCCCCGATTGGTCTCTTACCTGTCTCGAGATAGAATTTGAGGTCAAGTTAGGTTTCGAGAAAGGTCTGCCCGGGATGGTTTATTCGACACCATCCTCTCGACTCTGATTTTCTCGATAGTTAATTTAATAAATATACATTTCCATGGCCGAACTCAATATGAGTTCGGAATTGCTAAAGAGGCTCTCTCGGTGCTCACTGGATAGAAAGAGCATTTAAAAAACTGAGATATTTTAATCAGTGTGAAATGTAAAAAATTATATTTTATACACCTGTACTTTAAATATTATAAATGAAATTTTTAAACCTTCAAATTTGTATATTTTAAAAATAATAAATTTAAAATGTTTTAGTTAATCAAAAGATATATTCCATTATTCGAAAATCGTTCTTCAGTACGTAATTCTTTTTCTTTAAATCGATCATTAAACTATAAAATTTCATAAAATGTTAAAATTTTCGAAGTTTCAATATTGTAAATTTATGATTGATATGAAGCCGAATATAAAAAGCTATCTAAGTAATAGAAATATTCGCCATTTTCAGTCAATTCGAATTATAAAAATTTGCCCAAAGAATTTCTGTATCTTCCAGAGGAATTTCTGTAAGTAGACTGTGAAGTTGATATATATAAGAATGATTTATATAGAAAAACGATAAAAGAACAATGATTTATTTTTATAGTCTATGAATATTACTGGATGAATGCACTGACTAAAAGTATTAATAATAAATACAAGTCACTTAAGCAGCCCGAAGATAAAATTCAATGCATGTACGTGTGGATTGATGGAAGCGGAGAGCATCTAAGAGCTAAAACCAAGACTTTAAATTTCGTACCTAAAACGGTTAAAGGTACCGTATTTAATTATTTACTTGGGCTATTTTGTTGCTTGTATTTACGTAATATATTACTATAAAACTAAATGTCAAACGAACAGCCGGGAGAATATTTTAGGATTAATTTATTTAACAAGAGACGGGGTGTATAAATAACTGGAGGAGCAAAAGCTAGTAAACCATGAACATGTTATAATATCTTTAGTATCAACCGAGTAACCGAGATAGTTTGTCAGGTAAAGAGGTAATGGAGAGGTTGCGGCCGAAGTTTTTATTTCTCAAACGTGAACGCCGAACGTCGAGCGCCGCAATCTTGTAAGCGGTGCTCGACGTTCGACGTTCACGTTTGAGAGATGAAAACTTCGGCCGCAACCTCTCTAATAACATCTGTTTTGTCTCGTTCATCTGTTTGAAATTTATAATAAACTGTTTATTGACAAATTCAACATTTGTATTTACTCAATGAGTCACACTTTGTATTAAGTCTCATTCAACTGCTCGTGGTATTCACATATATCTGTATCTACATCTAAATTAATTCAACTTATATGCTGCCGGATGGCCAAGCGGTGAAGGTGGCATCCTGCCGCTATTGGGACCCGGACGAGTCAAAAATTCCCCAGGAATTTTTCATCATTGCCTTTCTAATTATTTATAACTCGGGTCTGCCTTCTGTCAAATTGTTTAGTAATTATTTACTCTTATAGTCCCTATAAAAATCTGGCTGTTCTTTTGATAATTCGTAATAACTATCGGGTTGGTTGTATTTATTATAACTATAAATATACTGTATATTATTGTAGAACTACCAATCTGGTCTTTCGATGGTTCAAGTACAAATCAAGCTAAAGGAATCAATTCTGATATATATTTACACCCCGTTGCTTTATATAAAGATCCATTTCGGCGTAATAATAATAGATTGGCGCTATGTGAAACGTACAATTATGACCACACACCTACTAGTACGAATGAAATTTTGATTTATCTTTATGTATATTTTGCATAGAACGGATCTTAATTATAATCAAATTTTCACAGAAACAAATAACAGAAAATCTTGTAATGAAGTAATACAAAAAATAACGAATGAGAAACCGTGGTTCGGAATGGAGCAGGAATTCACCTTACTCGGTGTCGATAAACATCCACTTGGTTGGCCTAAAAATGGTTACCCGGAACCCCAAGGTGGTATCATAAACTTAATTAAATAGATTTAAATGCATTTGTATCGACTATATTATTTTTAAAAGGACCTTACTATTGCGGTGTTGGAGCAAATAGGATTTTTGGGAGAAACATTATAGAATCTCATTATAGGGCATGCTTATATGCGGGTATAAATTTAACTGGTACAAATGCCGAAGTTATGCCAGCTCAGGTTTGTGAANAAAGGGATTTTTTGAAATTTCCTTCAGTGGGAAGTGTTAAACATTTATAATATACATTTTGAGCCACAGCAACGCATGGCTGGGTACAGCTATAAATTCCATATACATTCCATATAAATTTTGTTTCTACCAAGTAGTCCCAGATGACTGCTGTTTTACTTATGCAACCATTTACAATTAATAGAAAAATATTAATTTGTTTAAAACATTTTATTTTATTTTTTTTCAGTGGGAATTTCAAATAGGACCTAACGAAGGAATAACGATTGCTGACGATTTATGGATGGCCAGATTTATTTTGCACAGAATTGCAGAAGAATATAATGTAATCGTCTCTCTGGATCCGAAACCTGTTATCGGCGAATGGAACGGAGCTGGAAATCATACTAATTTTAGCACAAAAGCAATGAGAGAAGAAAATGGCATTAGGTATATAATTCGGACAAATCAATGGTTACTACAACTGGCCATAGTCTAGCTTTTTCTTTCTTTTGCTCTTTTTGCATTGTGAACGTTAAGAGGACCTTTACATTAATCAAAGCTATCATGGATTCAGCCAGATCCACAATGTGGCAGCTTTGATTGTAATATAAATTGATTAGAATTATTATCTTCTAATGTAACTACCATACACCTAGTTTTAATTCCCGATTTCTAGTTTTGAACTTATCCGGATTATCTTTTCGTAGAATAATCTGTAACACTCAGAGGTCAAGCGATCTTCGTATCCTGAACACGTCGTGGGTTCGCGCCTCGCTCTGACGGGCTGGTCAGGTGGAATTTTCCGGGTTTTCTTTACGTCTGTAACGCCTAAATAGGGGCTAGTTTCCATTAAAAAGACCTCTCGGAAGGCATCCCTCCTAGGCAGATTGCCTAAGTGTTGTGTTGCCATAACTTAACAAACAACAACAACTGTAACCTCGGATCTCTCGGTACTCCATCCCACAGTTTGCTAGAGCCATCTTTACTATAATTAGTTTAGCTATGCTCTATGTTTGATTTGGTTTCGTGTTATAGGCAACGTAACACATGGGATGCCAAGAGAATGCTTCCTGGAAAAACTTTCTATCAGAAATTGGTCCTATTTATGTGTTAAACGTATGAATTAAACACGTCCTTTCGGGCATAGTAAATTTATATTTACTTTTTTTTCCTTTTTAAATGAAAAAGTGTGTACTTTATTTATTTATTATTAAAATAATTTATGCCAATTCTCTTTACTGCAGAGTTATAGAAGAAGCTATTGAAAAATTACGAAAGAAGCACAAAGAGCATATCAAAGTATACGATCCCAAAGAAGGCAAAGATAACGAACGTAGATTAACAGGAAAACACGAAACTTGCAATATTAAAGAATTTAAATGGGGTATTGCCGATAGAGGAGCTAGCATCAGAATAACACGAGCTGTGGCAGAGAGCAAGAAAGGCTATCTAGAAGATCGAAGACCTTCCTCTAATTGTGATCCTTATTCCGTAGTCGAAATTATTATTAGAACAATCTGCTTAAATGAATAAATTTTATACAATATTTGATTAACTAACTGCGTATATTATTGACGTCGAATAGACATTGTAGCTGAATGGCCAAAGCGATCATGGATCCAATCTTTCAATTTGAGGAATCCGGGATCGAGTTCGGGTCGACTCAAAAGTTTTTATAGATAGATTGACTGAAAGATGGGGATATATCTTTCCCGTCTCTCATTACTCGTTCACACATCTTGATGATGGCAGCGGCTAAGGTGTGTGAATTGGATTCCAGGTTTCCAGAGCGGTAGAAAAACCCCATGAATATTTTGGGGATGGTTTGTGCGAATATATCGGGCTCCGTCCCTCACCATCCTAATGTCTCATTGTGGGGCTGGCCGAACCCATAACGGGCTTGTTGAAAAAAGAGACCCTTTTAGTAACCACAGGGTGGAAAGAGTTAAAAAAAACTCAAACACGCCCGTTACTGACCTAGTTTGAACCGATAACACGTCAGAAAATGTCTTCTTAGTGTCTATGGAAGTGGAAAAGTTAAAACTGAAAAAAGACCATTCCGTGTATCATATTAATGAAATTTTTATTTTATTGTAATCAGAAAATAACAAGACAATCACAAACAAAAATTTAGTATAATGCTTTAAGACACGCGGAAAACAATTCTGTAAAAAATCAAAATACTTGAAGCGCCAAAAGGCCATAGTACTATTATGGCCTTTTGGCGCTTCAAGCAACAAACATTTTATAATTATAAGATACTCGCTCAATACAGAGATCTTAGCAATGCATGAGATACTGTTCAATATAATTCTCATTCTGAAAGTGTAAAACTTGAAGGACATGTGCAGTACAATGTATTCAACGACCGACCGTAATTGATCCTCTGACATGCAATGTGTTAAATAGGTTAAATAAGAATACTTTAATTACGATTACCCGGTAAATGTTTTTTTCTGTAGATCAAGAAAGTTGTGCAGGAAAGATTCTTTTACAGGCGCTATTGAGTGGTAGAATTGATAACAATTATAAAAGTATAATATTTAGTTATATTTTTTATAAATTTATCACATAATAAGCGCAAATATACTAATAATTTTATTTAATATATGTAACAATACAATATTTTATTTCATTTACACTATGAAAAAAAGAAAATTTCAAAAACATGTGTGAATGTACTGTACAGTACATATACATGTATATATTTTATATTTATCTCCGTAGTACTTTATAAAAATATACAAATATCGACATACAGGAACATTATATGGGAACAGGTATAAAAGGTTTAATTTTATTTAACAATTTACCGACACAGACGAAGTCTCCCCGTGCCTTTACAGACTCGTCAATGCAACTGTCCCGGGACCACCTTCGATCGACGATCAACGCCCAGGACGTCCAAACAGATGATTGTCCTAAAGCAAACTATTTTGTACATAGTGTATGTTTATTTTATGTTAAAATAAACGATACTTGTCGTCTTTGTCTCTTTCGCCGCCACGCACGTACCAATGGAACCTAGATCATCACTGACGCGCAATTAACTGATTGGAAATCGGATTTTTACAGAAACATCATCAAATTTCACGGCACTCCACTGATTTGTAACTTTCCCTTTGTTAAAACAATTACTCGTTCCTCAAAAATTTACATTCAATACTTTTTGCAAGATGAACTTACGCAGCTTTATTTTGTATATAGGAGTGATACATCTTCCTGTTCTTTTATTTTTCTCATAGTCGACAGTGAAATAACAAAAGTAAATGCTAATACTAAGTCTAACTTTATATGTGTAACGTACTGTACACCCGGGATTTTTTCGGTTGACACGTGAGAAAATTATGCACGCGCAATTTTGGCTGGCCGTCCTTGGCCTATATGATTCCAAATGATACTAAACCGAAAAAAAAGCAATAAAACAAATAAATTATTGTATATTAATTTTCTAACCTGATAAAATGTAATTAATTTTATGTAAATTTTCTAACTTTATACTTATTGTTCTGACAAAAAAATTTTTTAAATGTAGAATGTGGATTATATACTTTCTCAGTAATTATGTACTNATTAAAATAAATGCTTTAGTTTTATTATAAAATTAAATTTTTATTTAATTAATAACTGTTATTTATTCGTTATTATTATTATTTAAAACTATAATTATGATTTGGAATATGTATATATATATATAAATATTATATTAAACTGTCATTACGTTATCGTTCGTATTACCGATAGCAGTAATGATAAATAATTATCAATAGAAAATAAAAAATATTTTCAAAAAATTATTTATTTAAATATTTTGTTATTATTTTTATTTCCAAAAATGAAAGACAGATGGCGCCGTTGGCGTGTAGTCTCGCTCCGTTGTCGGATTTTTAGTGCAAGTTAATATGGCGGAAAGTGTAGTTGAGGTTACTCAACAACCCGCTACTCCCGTAGAAAAATCAGAAGTACCAAACGACGCTGCTAGAGGCGGATTCGGTTTCCCTCCTCGTGGACGCGGATTCCCTCCTAGAGGACCTAGGTATATAAATTTTCTTAATTGTCGCTTTTAATATTATATATAATACTTAAAAAATTGTCAAGTATACGGTTTGGTTAAGCCTAAAATTGTTCGCGTGTTATTTTCAGTGCTTTGATGTAACAAAAGCGTCATCTGAAACTTTGCTTTTTTTATTTTTTTTCTTTTCTTTGCTTCGGACATTTTTTTTTCTTTTATGATGATTTTTCTGCAATAACCGAGTCAAAAAAATGTTTTTAAAATAACATCGTGTGTGACAATTGCATTGATCTTTTGTTACGTGGTAAGATTTTCGGCAACACGGGAAGATATTGTCGACGTTATTAAACAATAATAATAATAATAATGATCATAATAAATAATGTAGAATGGGATAAAAATATATTTAAATGGCATTCTGCCAGGGTTTTTCTATATAATGTTTTTATTGTTTTCATAATATACAGTCTTTAAAAGACAGAAATGATTTTAACAAATGTTTTTGTTTACAGATTACAAGTACAAAATGTATATTTAATTAATTAAAATTATAATAGATGCAATGCAATTCTGCTTCTTTTTGATGTGAGATGTGGATTGTGCCAATAGTAACGAATGCCAAATGAATCTTAAGATTAAAATATGATTTGCTTTATAGTTGAAATAGCATTTAATACACGTACGGATGGTTTAGTATGTGATTATTCTAATTGCGGATAATGTTGAGTCATTTAATGTAACCGAAATTGCCAGGTTTGGATGTTAAAATACATTATAAAAATTTAATTTGTTGTTGTTGTTGTTGTTGTTTTTATCGAGACATTGAAACACGCTTTTCCGGCAGTTAATTTTAATTAAAACTAATGGTTTTGGTCCAATTTATTAGCCTTTGTTGGGTTTATTTGTGTATTTTATTATATAAACATCCCTGCAAACCCAACGTAATGCAATAACTCACAATGACTGCCGTAAATCGCCGGGCTATAATTTGGCCGGTTCTTTTCTTCCGGTTTGATCTAAATTATTTAATTATTAATTTTAATACGAGATGGCACCTAATGCCTCCCTCTATTGCCAAATTTGTTTGTAATTTAGAATTATTTATTCTAAATTATAGCCTGATGATTTATGGCAGTTGTTGGTGAGTTATTGTATTTTATCATATTTCAAAAATAGAATCTCTATTTAAAAACCTGATGGTGTATCAATTTGGGCAGTTAATTTTAATTAAAACATTCGTTTTAATTAAAATTAACTGCTGGGAAAATGTGTAAGATGTGTTTACTGTCTTGATATAATGTGGTAGTTCCAGCTCCAACTATTATGAGTTGTTATTACCTTTGGGTAAATAGGTCTTTTAATCCCTTTTTGTGCTGTCACCCCAACATGTGGCATAACAATAGCTGATGATTTCATCTTAGGCTGGTATACACGGTAAGGAAATCCTTTGAGGATTAACCGGGATTTTTTTTTTCTATCTATCCATTTTTAAATAAAAATAATTCTTTATACGTTGGGAGATATTTTAATAAGTTTTGTAAATTACTATGTTCGATCCAGCCAGTTATATCCGAGTTTTTTTCGTCTGTTAAGCACATCCTTTGAGGATTTCCTTACCGTGTATACCAGCCTTTACTGTTACCAGTTTAGGTGGATCCCAAAGTGATTACAATAAGCAGTCTATTGTGTTTTACTATGCACATTAGCAATGCATAGTAAAAGTATTTGAATTATTAGTTTTTTGTTGTGGCATTTATGTAGAAAGTTTAAATATTATATCCTTCCCTCAATTTTGATCAAGTATAATTTTTATTTTTATATTTTTGTGTAATAATAATGTATGTAGCAAGATTTCAANTTAAATACATATAGACATTTTTTAAAGATACAAAACAAAGTTATATGTAAAAAAAAAATACAACATATAAATGTTTAAGTAAAGACAGTAAATTATAAATATTAATATTCGTAGTTAAAGTTCTTTATTTCAAATTGTATTTAAATAAATCAATAACAATATGAACATATTTTAATACACGTTTTCTATATAAGAATAACTATTGATCATTATAAAAATATATATTTATACTTTGGCCATTGCAAAGAAACATACAAATGAAAATCAAATTACATTGAATATTTACGCTGATTATTAAAACTAAGTTTTTTCTTGCATCATTATTCATTATTTATAATCATTTTCTTAGAAATCATTTTGGTTCCATTTGGTCTTTCACGTTAGGAAAACGTTGGCTAATGGATTCTCTATTATGAGAATGAAATAAATTTCATTTTATGAAAACAATTAGCCAAAAATTAATCAATAAACCAGAAAAATGAAATTTATTTAATTGTTATAAACTTTTTATTTGAAGCTAGCACATAAAATGTAATATCATAATATTTATGCAGAGGAATAACTTAAACTATGGTAAATAAAGTTTTTTGCATAAAATAATGTAAAATAAAAAATAAGAAAATAAAAGTATATAGTGTACTGTAGAGAATATGAATGCCAAATGATTATCTTTTCTATTAGAACTAATTTTAAACTTATATAAACGTTCTAGCCTGTTTATCTATATAATCTGATTTTAAGAAATAGCTGAAATTTTTTTTTTTAGATATTTTTTTATTATTAAATTGGATTTTAAAACTTACATTTGTTTCACATTTATATTAATATAAATGATATAACAAATTGTGAGATATGTTTTCATACCGTATTATTTTTTTATGGGCATAATCTATTTCTGAAAATTACTTGTAAAGATAAATTTGTAAAATAATTAATTTAATTTGAGAAAAATTACAAATGATTCCTGACTCCTCAAAAGTTCATTTTTTCACTAAAATATGCTAAATTGTTAATCATTCAAAAAAAGTTTGTTTTGAAAATATATCATTAAATACCAGCAGTATGATTTCTTTTTTTACTTGTTGGTGTACTTTTAGACAGTTGTTTTTATTATTGTTATTGTTAAGGAAAAATACTGTGTTAAAGAATAAAACAATTTCTAGACCTTCTTAGTTGTGCGATTGTTTTATAATCAAAATCATCTCAGTTAAACTTTATTTCAAACATTTCCCAGATTGAAATCTGATATACTATCTGTAAATTAATATTAATTGGATAAGAATTTTTAAAATTATCTTATCCTATTTACAGTTATAAAATTTCATATACTGTATGCATTTTCTACTTTTCATGTGTAAAAAATTTTCTAAAGAGAATGATATGAGTTGTAAAGTTTTTTTAAACTTTGTTTTTCCATAATACAAATTTAAACTTATGTTCCATTTGTCAAAAGGAATAAAACAAAAAT
Organism: Centruroides sculpturatus; assembly: GCF_000671375.1. Classification (NCBI taxonomy): domain Eukaryota; kingdom Metazoa; phylum Arthropoda; class Arachnida; order Scorpiones; family Buthidae; genus Centruroides; species Centruroides sculpturatus. The sequence continues at coordinate 684,597 of NW_019384524.1, forward strand.
GATGAAATGTTAGTACATTATGCTTGAACATTCAGCAGCAGTTTGAGATGATTGGTCATTTCGACACAGTTTTCTGGTGCTGATTCTTTGATACTCTGTTCAAAGTTTTTAAAGGGATCTTGGGGTTTCATATTCATGCTCATCCAATGTGAATTATTTGCAGCCAAAGATTTGTCAACAACGGTTTCAATGGCCACATTCATCCAGTGAGACGGTGGTTTAGGTAATGCTGCCGGAGACGGCGGATCACTGAATTTGGCACCAGCATACAATCCATTGTCACTGCACAGTGTAGTCGACTTGGTCGATGACATTCTGGACCGAGAGGGGTTGGCTCCCTGCTTCCCTTTTAGCTTTGGTGAATTTCTTTTCAGTATATTAATGCTGGCCTTATTAGGAACAGTGGTAGCAGGTGGTGTATAACATTTCCTCCAACCAGTGCCACAAGTACATGGAACTTGTATTCCCCATTCAGAAACATTCAAAGTTTGCCTTCTAGGAGGGCTAATAATACCATAGAGAGATGAATTTATATATTGGCCTCTGCACTGCACAAGCGGCAGTCCGACCACTTGAATGGCCTCAAAACTATTACTGATCATCATAATTTTAAATCAAATTTAAGCAAATCAATAGTTTTACCATCAAACATACAGCTTTCTCTATTTGTATATATTTATAAAATGGCTGACAGCTGCGTTACGTCAATAGAAAATCAAATGCAACTATTCACCTTCCTTTTTGACATCAAACTTCCTGTTATCTCTACTTCGCCCAATTCTCTTCTGTCTCTTCTTACTAACTCATTAAACACTTATCTATCATAAAAAGTCTATTTTCTGTACAATACGATCTCAAACCTGTAAACATACAGCCCTTATATGCGATTACCGACATCCTTCTCAGTGCTGCTTCATGGTTTAGCTTGATGTGTTTTCTTTATGACTAACCAATACCATATTTTCTTTGTAGTGAATCATTTGATGTAAGTTAATATTTTCTTTGTAGTGAATCATTTGATGATGAATTTATACAGAAATGTAAACCAAAATGTCTGGTTTATTTTTAAACAATAATATACTGTTAGTGTTATGTTTAATAAAATAATAAAGATTTCTAAGTAGGGGTTTTTATTTTATTTAGAATAAATGCAATATTACTTAAAAGCAGTTGGAAGTATGAAGAGGATAGTTTTTATTTATAAATATTTGTTAGAAAGTGATTCCAGAAATATTTAATATGTTAATACTCATTTTTTAAGACATAATTTTGTAGATGGAATGGATAAATCTTGGATTGACAGTTTGATAAAATTATTATATTTTGACAATTGATGTAAATTGCTGTTTATATAACCATTCTTAACCATAACATTGAATGCATTCGAAATTTGTAGCTTGCTCATAACAATTATTATATTTTATATTACAACATTAATGAAAGAAAATTTGATAAAATGTTTAAAAATGATTGAAAATAATGACAGTGATTTTCAGTGATGATTGAAATTAGTGTAATGAACATATAGGTGTGGTACATTTAAGATCCTTTCTTCCAGATTATTCTAAAGGACCTTAAATGTACCACACCTTATGTAAATTTGATATCTAATTACTAATATTAATACAAAATGATGATGTAACCATTACCTTTAATAAAATTTTAAATAAATAAATAAATCTAGATATTATGGCTGATATACATGTCAACAAATATTAATCCATTCAGGATAAATTAAACGATAAAAGAACCAATAGATTTTTACTATGTTTAGGTTAATATGAAAATTTATACCTCAGATTATAAGAATTTGTTAAGCTAAACTGGAATGCCACCTGCTAATAATTTAAAAATTTTAAGAACATTTGTTGATAATTGACTGTTTATTTTAATAATTAATACTTATAATCATTAATTTTCATGTAACATAAATAAAACCTACAGAAAACAATGGGTTTTTTTCATCATTAGATGAATATTTAACGAATAATAAATATAGAATCCATCTAAGTATAATTAACTATATAAAATTACAATAAAAATTTTATTGAAACAATATGAACTTTGTAATTGTTTTTAATATACTGTTAAAGAAATAAATGAAACCACACTAATATAACAGCAGGATTAATATTGTGTTTTTGTGTTTTCTGTTATAGCAGCATGTATATTGTTATGCTGTTAAAGATAATTTTACATTGAACTAATTAATCATAAATATTAATATTTAAATTAAATTTAAAATTTTTTATGATAATATAATTAATTTGAAGATATTGAAAATAATTATCAAGGTAATAATTAAATAAAAATGATTTTGTTTTTGTATTAGTTGAGATTTTCCAATATATTCATGTTTGATAATTTCTCAGTTATTATCAAAACATTGTTGTTTATGAAATACTATTATAAGTTTATACTAAAATATGATAATGATAGAGGATAGGATTTAATAACATGAAAGATATTAATGAAATTTGAACTATTAATAAATATTAAGCATGTACAAACAATAACTAGCATGTGATGTGTTCAGTTCTAAATTTATGCACGGTTCTAAATGTACCGTTTCTAATAAACCGGTACATTCACCAACTTTGACGATTTGCGCAGAAAAGATTGAAATATACAGGAGCAGATTACATGATGCATGCATTAATTCTAGGGATGCTGAAGGGTTGCCTTCCGCCTGGAAGTACTTAATCAAGCGATTGGACAGATCTTAATGCCTTGTTTTTAGTGTTTTTTTTAGCATATCTTGCGTTTTATAGAATTTAGCATAATGTATTACGTTTTTAATGTTTAATTATCCTATGCTTATTTTTCATATACATATTTTATAATAAGAGTTTTTATTTTATTTTATTTTTATTTATACATTTATATACTGTATATATATATTTCATTCGTTATTTTGTTTTTTGTATTTAAAATTTTTGTTCTATTTTGTTTGTATTCGAAAAACTTAGCCTGATGATGGCCAATAGATTTGGCTGAAAACGTTAGCTTTTCATTAAAAGTTTTTCTCAGCAAATTAAGGTGTTGTTTTTTTGGTTTACAAGACTGGAATGTTTTTAAATTTATATTGATCTGAACTAGCATAATTTTTGTGAGAAGATTACATCCTCTGCCAGACAAAGTATATGATAGCAAATTCTTAAATATTAAAACACAAAAAAGTATTATAACAAATGCTTTAATTCCTTAATCCTTATGCTATTTATCCTGTCAAGTTCATTTATAAAATGTTCTTTAAACACAAACACTTTTGGCTAATCATTACATTTTATTATCCATTCCAAGTTAGTGTGAGGCCTACCATTTTCCTCTCCAAAATTTGTTGTTATTTTATATATATATATATATATATTCATGAATTGTTGTTTACATTATCTATATAATTTTAATCATTCTGCTAATAATATATTCTCATTAATCAGAAATATTGTATTTTAAACTCTATATGTATTTTATATCATTTTTTTTGTTCTGTCTGGTTGTGTAAAGAACAACTGTTAGCTATCAGACAGGATGCCCTTTGGACCCACATCTTGAAGATGTGTATATAAACTCAACACAGAGATTGTTTTTATATCAACCAACCTTGTAAAGGAATTTGCCTATTTTTTTGATTTCAGGGACCCACTTTCCAAATTTTTAGTAATGTCGATTTAAAATAATTTAGAGAAATTTAGATGAGGGGATGACCATCGTTTCCCCCTTTTTCGATGGTGTTGGGTGACTGATGATATGTTATCTATGTCACATTGATGCATATTATTCTTCATTGACAAGAGAGGAGGAGGACCATTGGATAACTAATCATGCTTTTTACAAATTACTTCCCCTTCCTCTGGAATAAAAGCATGATTGGTCAAAAATGAAGAATAAAACTGAAAGAAATGATGAAATCAACAGACTGGACCGACTGACAGCCTGACAACTGAACAGGAGACAACCAACTGAGCAACTTAGCCTGGGAGTTAGACGTAGAGGACAGAGCAACCCAGTGAGAGATGGAGAAAACTGCTGAGCGACGGACCTACTGAAGGACCAACTGGAGGGACCGAGTAAAGGAGAAAGAAGACGAAGAGGAGAAGAGCACAGGCAGAGAAAGTGAAGAAAGAAGAGATGATGACTATCTTCTTGGTATGTTGTGAGTCACGCAGTTCCGATGCCCTTCTGTTAGGTACTCCCACCATTTTATAAATAGAAGTAGGTCAACTTACTAAATTGGATTTTATAATTTAGTTTTAAAATTTTGTTTTTCGATAATAAACTTTTTCATTTGTGCTTGACTTTGCATTCATCCTCCTGAGAGGCTCATTCCTGGACTTTGGAGTGACTCTTACCCTTGTGCCTTAACTATTTGTTTTTTTTGTCTAAATTGGAGGTGTGTAAAACAAAACACACCTGGTGGTAGGGCCCTAAACTAAACTTGCGTAATCTAATTTTTGACAGTCACTACCTCCACATTAGCAAGCTGTTAATACTTATTTCATTTCTAATATAACTTCTTTGTGCACACCGGGATGTATAATAAACAAAAATATATATTGTTTATTATACAGTATATATTTTGTCAATACAATTAAACAAAAAAAAAAAATATTAACTGATTTCAATGTTATGTTCTTGTATATCCACATTTTTTTTTGCAGCCAAATGTTCTTTCTTTTTCTTTTTCAAGGGTGTTTTTCTTTCTCTTCACTTCATACTAACTACTTTTTTTTTAAAGTTTGTTTTGTTGTTATTTTCTCTCCTTTTTCAATCTTCTTTATATTCCATCAACTCTTATTTCCAAGTTTCTCTTCATGATAACTATGTAACACTTATTCCTTTCTTTATTTTCTTCTATTGCCATCATGTAAACTTTGTTTTGTCTCCTATTTCTATTCTTTTTACCAAAATTCATTTCTTAATTTACCAAACAATTTGACATTTTTCTTATAAAAATTTGCAGTTATACAGTTTATCTGGCTAATCATTACATTACAAATTCCCTCATCTTTTCCTTCGGAAAAGATGAGGGGATTTGTAATGTAATGATTCATTTGTGTTCATTTTGGTCATCCCAGGGGGGGGCCATCCCCAGGGGTGACCCATTGGGGATTTGTAATGTAATGATTCAGATGTGTTCATTTTGGTCATCCCCTCATCTTTTCTGAAGGAAAAGATGAGGGGATGACCAAAATGAACACATCTGAATGATCCATGCTTTTATATGCCTGTACACCCACCAAATTGTAACAAATATGGCTGAAGAGGGACAGACAACCTGTCCGAAATGCATACCATTGTTGTAATAAACCTGTGTATGATTACTCTGACAATGTCAATAGTGTGAGTCCTCCAAAACTTAGTGATCATAGTCATCCCCTCATCTTTTCCTTCGGAAAAGATGAGGGGATGACCAAAATGAACACATCACATGCTAGTTATTGTTTGTACATGCTTAATATTTATTAAAAAGTATGACATTAGTCTACTACCAACATAGTAGCATTGCTTCTGTAGTAGAGAACATTGTTTGTACGAGCTGACTGCTTGCAAAGAAACATATGTAACCTTTTTTAAAACAGCTCTTACTTTTGTAACTGTAATCTTGTTTATAACTTTTTATTAAGTTTGTCTACCATAGTATTATTTCACAATTAATTTCATTAACAACAATTTTAATCTCTGGTTGCTATTTGTATGGAAAAAATAATATAATGACTGTGAAAGATATCTAATATGAAGTTATCCATGCACAGCAACAAAATAGATTGTTCCTTTTATATGCCTGTACACCCACCAAATTGTAACAAATATGGCTGAAGAGGGACAGACAACCTGTCCGAAATGCATACCATTGTTGTAATAAACCTGTGTATGATTACTCTGACAATGTCAATAGTGTGAGTCCTCCAAAACTTAGTGATCATAGTTCCATATTGTAACATGAGGACAAAAAGCAATTCACCAATAAATATGAGTGTTTTAAGTTTAGTAAGGATTTTTTCAGTAATTTGTATCCTGATGAAGGCTGAAAGGGTTATAACTCTTGGAAATTAAAGAAATCATTTAAAAAATTTCCAATAAAGCAAAAAACAGTGAATTTTAATTTTTAATTATTAATCTTAGCATGGTTGTTAGCATAGCTGTCTATTATGCCAAATTTTATTATTTTAATTAATTAAAACTTTGCATAAATTAAACCCAAAAATCTAGTAGTTTGTATTTATGATGAACACTAAATACCCATTTTTAAAATTATTTACCAAACTTTGACTCAATAATAAAATAATTGATTAACAAATATAATTGCAAAGATGATTACTTAAATTAGATACACAAAAGAGAATAACAGGAGCATAAATGTATATATTGTATATACTAAATGATAACAAAGACTTGAGTCTACAATTATTATATTGGAATAATTCTATAATAAATAATAAGTAGATTTAATTTTCCAGCATTCATTTTATATTGTGAATGTTAGTCTGTTTCAAATAAATTGGGAGCTAATGTAAACATAGACATACCATATTTACTCGCATATAGGACAAGAGTGATTTTAAACATCAAAATAAAGAAAATCAGATTTATTGGATACAATTCTAATTTTATATAAAATGCACATAAATGCGCACATTGTCCTGCAAAAATTACTGGCATTTTAATCTTTAAGGAAAAATCTTGTAAAATCGACAATGTAATTTGTTCATGTAAAGCTGAACACTTGGGAACCTTGTTTGCCAATTCTTAACAATTCAATCCACTCTCTGTCAATTACACTTATTTCTTTGAATTCTGATTTCTGAATAATCATCTATTTTCACCTGGGAATAAATTTAAACTTATATTGGATTCTCGTGTGATTTTGGAATTCAATTCAAAAGCTTTGCTTTTCCTATTGCTATTTATTTTTAGTCTTGACAATATACAAGAACAATTCAAATGACCCAGATAAAATACTTTTGTTTTTAAATACTATAGGGTGAGCATCTGGTAAAAAATGCAAATACATGGTTCACAAAAATTATTGCAAAAACGCAAAGAATCCTTTGCTTACGTGTATAGGATGACCTAGGTTTTCAAGGCAGCAAAAAATGAATAAAAACCTTGTCTTATATGCGAGTAAATATGGTATATCACTTTGCTTTCTGGTTAATCTAATTTACATGTCAGCTTAACATAAGCTTGAAATATCACTGATTCTTCCATATAATATAGTTCCAAATAATTTTGTCTGAAATAGTTTTATAATAGGACTTATAAATATGTTTTATTTATCTGAAAAACTGTAGATTTTCTTTCTGTTAATAATGATATTACTGAAGCTTACAAATCTTTCAGTTATAAAAATGTTATTTATGATGTCTTATCTGAGAAACAAAGAACCTGTTAATTCCTGTAAAATGAAAATAGTGGTTATGTAAGATTAAATACAAAAATTCTAGAATGATTTAATCATTTTTAACTTTTGTATTAAAAGATTATTAGAGCCAATAAATATAGAATTTTGTGTTTAAAAAAGAAATAAAATCTGTTAATTAAGAATTACAAAAATTACTGCTTTTTATTAAATATCTTTTCATTTTAATTATTTGAATTGCTTACTATATAACCTGTTTTAACACTTATAGATATTGCATAATTACCCCATCCATCTTGTAATCTGTTTGCTTATGATAAGCCACCAGTGACTGCATCAGCGTAAGCAAACATATACATGTTTGAGAATGCTCTTTATCTGATCGAATGTAGTTCAATAATATATGAATATTTAAATAGTATGATTTTTTCCTGTTTGTTTTGATGTATTTATTTTAGGTATTTATGATTTCTGTGTAGCAATTACACCTGTATAATTCTTAATACAGGTCTGTGTCTGTATAAAGTAAATGTAGATTCTTTCAGATATAAAAATAAATGTATGCTAATTAAATCTATCTCTCTACCATTTCATGGTGGTGTTTATTACATTTTCATTGTGGTGATGATTCTTTCTGTTTTCATTAGTAGTATCAGGTTAAATTTCAAAAGAATTATGGGAATCTTACCTAATTCCAAGAAATTTCCCTTGGAAAAATTTCAAGGGAGGGGACCTCTTGCCAGTTTGTGCTGTTGCATTGTTAATTATAGTAACTTGCAAATTGATTATTTCTGATTTTGATCTTTAAAGTAGGCCAAAAATTATATTGCTGTATTATATACTAGAGGTCAAGCCCGTAGTATAATATTAATTGGCATATTTAAATTTTAAAACATTTTGCAACTTTAAAAACACTATGTTAAGTTAGGCAAAATTATAAATTTGAGAGAATGTCTAATACCAGTAAAATGTGTTTTTTGAAAATATTTAAATTTTTTCTGAACCTCTTACAATTAAGTTGGTATTAATTAACTAGTTAAAAATTAAAACAGAAATGAAAAAAAAATTTTTTTTAAATAAGTGCAATTTAAACTGTACTGTTCATCATTTTTCCAATTTTATTTTTAATAATTTTGATTGTGTAACGCAATAATTTATGATATAATTTTTTCAGTTTATTAGTAATCTTATATGATTCAAAATTTATTAAGAGACAATTTAATACATTTTTGTAACAGATTATACTAGTGTGAATAGAGAGGTGAGTGCCAATGTTCTATTGTTGTCTTTGTTAACTTTCTTTAAGCCTTGCATTTGAAGAGCCACATTTATCAGCCTACCAAATTAATAAACAAACTTTTTTGACTGAGTAGATCATAATAGAGACAACAGAAGTGGGACATACATTTTTAAAGCTCCCCAAAATCCTTCTCGCTTCCTTATGAGAAAGACAAAGCAGTTTTTCTCTTATTTGGAAACATGAATTTTATCCCCTGAATATTGTCAGTTTACCATGAATGACTATAATTTACATGCTTATTCAGTGTTTCTTTGTGTTAATATATTTCTGCTTTTTATTGTTTATTGTTCAGGAGTTATTTGTTTAATAAGATTGTCATCTTTTGGTCAACAATCCTTTGTTTTAAAGTAGAACATCCAGTTATTTAACTGGATGCTTTTATAAATACCTTACACACATAACCAAAAATACTTTTTGTAACTGTAAGATATGGATGTTTCTATGAGAATTTATTATATGATTATTGTGTTGTTAAGATCATTTGAAGTTTTTGTAATTGTATTTCTGGCTTTACTGGTCAATGGCTATACTGATATAGTTTAACTAATATGAAGCTTGTTTTAGTTGATAGCTTACAACTGTTCAAGATATTGTAGTAATTTGGTTGAAACTTGTTTTTTCTATCATTAGCTAAGAGAGTCTGGGACAGATTTTTGATTTTAAGTCTTTGTCTAACCCATGAACACCTTAGTAATTTAGACAATGAGCTTTTATAAATTGTAAATGACTTTTTATCATTTTTGTGTTCTTCACATAAATGGGCATACTTTTATACCTAAGATAGTACAGTTTAGTATTCCTTATATGGAGATAAGATATTATTTATAAGTTTCTTACTGTGGATCAGTGTTAACAGCCCTTGGCTGCAGTTTTCTCTATAGATCTTATTGCCGTAGATAACCCCACAAAGAGCTTATGTTACTTCCAACAGTTCAGCAATGGTTTATTGAAATTGCTGAACTGTTGCTTTGAGAAGGTGGTGATTAACAAGACATTTGCTACTGTTGTTGTTATAACAATATTTTGTGTATGATATTGGATATTGCAATATTAATTTTTATAGATACATAGCCAAACGATTGCTTTAAATACTCATTATTAAATACTATACTTATTAATTTTTGTTATGTGTATGAAGCAACTGGTTATTTATTAATATATTCTAATGCATTTTTCATTCTCATTGTTGTTAGAAAATTTTCATTCAGATTTTTCTCTGTTATCAGAAAGAATTTCAAGAAATTTTTAGATTTTAAAATAACACAGTTCTCATTTGTATAAGACAATAGCACTCATTTGACTAAGACTGTACACATGAGATATAACTTGTGTATGAATAATTTATAGAATATTACAATGGGCTATAGCATCTGCCATATTTGTAAAAGGATGAAAACATATACAATATTTGAAATTATTTCATTAATTCTCATTTATAGTTATGGAATCATTTCAAAATTCATATAATATGTTTTTTAAAAGATTCACTACTGAAAAATTGGTGTGTGTTTTGGCATTGTTGTTTTATCTGATATATTTATTATATAACTCATTGTAATTTTTGATTATGTTGAAAACATGTTTTAAATGGTCTGTAACTAAGCAATGCATTAAGAAAAAATATGTTAAAATATATATTTTTTAATATAATTTTTCCTCTACTGCTTGATTATTGGCATGAAAATTAAAAATATTTTTGTAACAACCTTAAACTTTGGATTTTTTTACAAAAATTCAATGTTTTCAAATTAGGCCTCAGTTTAAAAAAAATATTTTAACCATAAAAAATAAATGAATATGATATTATTCTGCTTTGCTTCATAAAGGAAAGATTATTAGTTCACAAGATATAAGCAAAAACAGTGCTGCCTATGCAACTATTATGATACTATGATATTAGAGAGGTTGCGGCTGAAGTTCAAATGTTAAACTTGTACGGCAAGCAGAAGCACACATCTGATGTTTGAACTCCAAGTAAAACATGTTGTGCTACACATTCACATCACACACTGACTCATGGGATATTGAAAAATGGCAGAAATGCTTAACAATGATGAATGTTACCAGCGAAGGTAAATAAACAAATTAAACTATTTTAAAGTATTTATAGGATGTTTAATAACGCTAAATAGTTATTTTTAATTAGCATCGTATCTCCTACCATGTGATAGGACTACCTCATACTTTTGTTGGGGGAAGTAGTGGCTTATGTAAATTGAAAGCAGCTCGGGAAATTATTTTTAGAAAATTTACAAATGTATTATGCTGTTGATGGTAAAAGATACTATGAAAGAACAAACCTACTCCTACAGAATTATGATAAGTTATTATGAACAGAAATATATGTAAATTCTATAGGCACTTCACATCACTTGCAGGGAAATTGAATAATTAAATAATTTCTGGATTAAAAATCGTCTGTTTCTTTACAGTGTTATTCATAAATGCTTAAATAATCATTATTTTAATAAAATATGTCATAATTTTAACCCCAAACACAAAAAAGAAATGAATTTTAAGCCGAACTTCTACTTGCCATGCTAGACCTAGCGAACGCCATTATCAACCTTCTAGAATTGCCAGATGACGGTGCTTGATGTTTGACATTTGAAAACATCAGCTGCAACCTCTCTATTATCATAGCAGTTGCATAGGCAGCTATGATAATACTTTGCAAATTTTGTTGTTATTTCAAATTGTTTAATTTATGATTTTGTTTCTGTTTACATATTACTCCAAGACAACAATAATTTGGTATCTTTATTGAGTTCCAAATTAGAAAAGCTTATTACTTTTGGATGGTGTTCCACAGCAATTTAAAAATTTTAAACATTTTGCCAATTTTTATTATGATGAACAAACTTTTCATAAAAATGTACAGCAGTATGTTTTTGCAACGGCACATGTTAAAAGACCATGTGATGGCATTGGTAAAATGCTAAAAAGAATAGTAACTAGATCTTGTTTATGAACTGTATCCCATTGAATTTCAATGCCATTAGAATTTTATGATTGGGCTTCACTGGCATCAAATTTATTGTGTATGATTATTAAGTACAGAACAACAATTTTGTGTCTTCAAGTCTTTAGTTCTTACAATCTCAGTTTGATAAAACAAAAGCTATTCTCATACTCCCTTCATTGTATAATTTCAAGTGATAGTAATAACTTAGAAGTTAAACACTACTCATCCAGTATGGAATGTGAAATGGTTTGCATTTTGAAAAGAAAATGAATGAAGTCTACATTGTAATTTGCACTTATTTCTACAACTAACATTTTATGGTATGTAAATATTGTTGAGTGATGCATAAGTGGAGCTTTTCGTAAGTCAGAAAGTGTTTTGTCTGTGATCACAGTTCAAAGCAGCCACGATCACTAAACATGATTTTTTTGCAAATATGTTCAACTCATCAAGGCTGATATCATGACAAAGCCAGAAATTTGAACTATGGGCTGAGCTATTCCAGGTCATATTATCCATGTAAAGTCTACAGACTAATGTCTGGTTATATGTTTAAAGTAACCACATGATCATTAAACATGTTTTTTGCAAGTATGTTCAACTTGTCAAAACCAGTATTGTAATGAAGCTGGAATTTTGAAATTCTATCTATGAGCTGAGATATTCAAGGTCAAAGTTTGCTATGTAAATTCTATGGGCTGATTGCCTGTTATGAGTTTAAAGTACAACTAAACTTGAGGTTTTATAAATACACTTTATTCCAAAATAATAGCCACTGTGAAATGATGTTAATAAAGGAATAAGAAGCACATTTTCAAACTGATTCTCATGATGACACAAAGCATTTTAATGAATATAGAGCTTTATAATTTATATGTAATCAATTTCCGTTTGGCTCAGTTGGTCTAACTGGCTCTCAATTTCCTATCATTTTACCACATAAACAGTCATTTCTTTCCTTTCCAATTTGTTTGCAAAGAATGTTATAAAACAACAGAAGGAAATTTATTATTGGTTTATTATGCTAACGTATAATAAAATAATTTTATCAAAAAATAGTAATAAAATAAAAATATAAATGAATTTTAACAATGTTGTATATATACTTGTCTCAAAATGAAAGAGATATTGCCACTTCATCAGTTAAATTGCAATTAATAAGCAAAATAGTACATATTATAGTATAAAATACAGGACAGTAATAGATTAGGGATGAATTTCTACAAAATATAGTTTTGGAATACATGATAAATTAAAGGTTTTATTATGGGAAGAGGAAAATTGTTCACATCGTTTTGTGGAAAATTACACCAGTTCTAGTGGAGAATAAGGAACAAAATGTCTTGCGTAAGACTTCCTGTACTAAATTCCCATCAAAAATACTAATTTAGAGGAAACGTTGCAATTCTATAATGAGTCTGAAGCATTTCATCTAGCCATAAATGTATACAGAGTTATCTAATTACAGTAGAGCGTCGATTTTCCGAAAGTCAATCATCCGAAACATCAACCATCCGAAAGCATTCCAGTCGGCAAATTTAAATTTTCGCCAGTGCTGTGGCGCTTCAATCTTTGGCTATGTCTTGGGCTACTCAAATATTTTACCTTTTTGATACTAAATTAACATCTGAAGTATAAATTTTTATTGTTTTTATATTTTTCAATATATTTATTTTGTTTGTACAAAATAAAAAAATAATTTTTAACGATACAATAGTCTTTGTTAGGCTTAACATCGACGAAAATTCAACGTGAAGCGACACGCAACGGAGAAAAATTTCAACATCGGATACGTTAAACTCTTTTTTCGTACATAAATCGGTTATCCGAAATATCAGTTATACGAACAACCCCAGTCCCCAATTGATTCGGAAAATCGACGCTCTACTGTATCTACAAAATTAAAATAAAACTTTTCCAGAAACTGGGTTATACTATATTGTACAAAAAATCAGTATCTTTATATTCACCCAGCTAATTTTTTTTTAAAAAAAGAACGTTTTTGGTCTACTAAGACCTGCTACAGGTGAAAAATTTTAAAAAGAGATGGAACTTATAACATTTTGATGTTCTAAGAGCCGCTTCAAACTAGTGCTTTGTGAGAGCAAAACGCTAGCAAACGTGTACTAGCACATCCAATGATGTCAAAGGCTCCACTACTTTCTTTGTGGCTGTGTGGTTTTTTCCTTTGCTAGCGCAGCAATGTGAGTGTATGCTCGCTGTTGACAGAATTCATCAGATAGAGCAGTCACGCTAGCAAGAGAGAGTGGGGAAAATGGATGACATCATGAACATGTTGTAAAGCATTGAAAAAGAAATAATAGAATTTTATTGATGTTAGTAAATTACATGATTAATACATTCAGTATTGAAAAGAAAATAGTTTAAACATTGTATATAAATATTTTTGGCTAATTTTACCCAACTAGTTAGGTTTAACTAGTAGGCATGTTTTTCCCATGCTATACATTAAATCTGACTTACAGAACTTGTAACCAATGCGTATCCAATTGTTCATTTAACAACCAAATGTTTTCATAACCCCTTCTGGGTTCTTCATCAGGAGAACAGCTGGATCGAACAGCAAAAAACAAAGACATGATGTTTGAATAAATCCAAACTTCGTAAATTTTGAATCATTCTAGGAACAATTCAAAATTTACAAATGTTCGATCCAGCTGTTCTCTTGATGAAGAACCCAGAAGGGGTTATGAAAACGTTTGGTTGTTAAATGAACAATTGGATACGCATCGGTTACAGGTTCTGTAAGTCAGGTTTAATGTATTGTATACAACCCGATGTGCAGTTGATGATATATAATTTTCCCATGCTGTTTCCAATGAAGTCGGAACGAAAACTGACTGATTACAAGTATAGGTTATAATAAAATCTTTGTTCTATAGCCAGTCCACATCTGTGGAATCCAAGTCATGTGGATTATTACAAAAAGAACAAGAGGGATTTCACACTGACACAATTAAGAGAGCTTTTAGCTTTTGAACACAGAATCAACATCACTTGTAATTAATCCTGACCATGAATTTAATAACTGGCCTGGTGGCAACACTAGTTGCTAATCTCCCATGATGGAGCACTTTTATTCCAGCAAATGTTGTGTAGTTTGCAGCCGCTTCATGCCTGCATAGCTTACCTAGCAAAAATGGCTCATAGCCTCATGGGAAAAAAGGTGGGGCTTTGGAGCTTGACTGAGTGTACGCTAGCTCCTGCTTCCTGGAGTTTGTGGCAGCTCTAATATGTCAAATGCAGAAGAGCTCACAGGTAAATTCATATTTAAAATTTTATAAATTGACCAACAGGATGCATCCAAGTGTAAAAGTTCTACAAAATAACAAAATGAAACAAATTCTGCATCCAAGTAAGAGCTGCAAAGACAAGCCTTTGGCATGTGTAGAATTAGTAATGTGGTCCTTTTCTTGAAAAATTTGGGAATCCCTGCTGTAGAATATCAGCAAGTTCTAGATATGAGATATGCACCTAATGCCATTTGTAGAAAAATTGGAGGTAAGTTTTTCCAATTTCAACAATATAATGCAACTCGTTCATAAATCAAAATCAACTTGGGACTGATTTATGGCAAATGCTGTGCATGTTATTTATTGGCACATGTTCTCCTAATCTTAATTCTACAGAAAACATGTTTGGTATCTTAGCAAGGAAAGTGTAGAGGAATGGAAAGCAGTATACATCAGTGGAATCATTAAAAATTGCAATAACTGATGCTTGGCACAAGATCACAGATGAGAAGAGGAAAAATCTTATTAAAACAATGCCAGATAGAGTTTAAGAATAATTAATAAATGTGAGAGGCCAGATGAGATGAAATTTTTAGTTAATTACAACAAAATATATAATTTATTTAGACTAGCACTTAAATTTCACATACTATATAAAAGAAAATTTTTCCAACATTTAATAGAAAAAACTGGATGGATGTGATCGCATCCTTCCAATTTTTTATATTACATGTTGGAAAAATTTTCTTCCTTTCCTTTTCTTGGGGAAACTTCCTTTCCAAAGGCGACACATCTTCTGAATGTATGTGTTACCAGGAACTATCATCCTAAATTCATCTATTGGTTTAAACCCTAAACATTACCAAAAAAGGGCATCAAAATCAAGGGGGAGGACCCCCCGAAATAAAAAGATGAACATCGCAACTGACAAGGAGAGTTCGCCTATCCATATCTTTGTGCAGGTGTGTTCCGGCTGCGTTCCATTGCCGATCTTTTCATCCACCGTTGTTGCCAGACCTTAACTGTCTATTCCTACCGGACATTTGATCAATGACTCTACTCTATCTGGTGCTATCCAATCTAGCAGAAACCTCTTCTCCCCTTCGGCAAGACGATCTACTGCATCAGACAACTTACCAATCAAGGTATTTTGCATCACATGTAATATTGTAAGCTCTCTCGGCTAAGAACTCGCTAATGTAAAGACTCAATCGTGTTATGCTATTTAGCTTTGTCCAATTCAAGCTGCTCCTTGGAGCTAAGCAGAATTCTCTGTTACATGTAAATAGTTTATATAAATAAATGGGTATATTTCCAAACATTGCTAAACCTGATATATAACATAACTAAACACCAACCGTATGCTGAAAATCTAGCGTTGTAATAACCGTCGATGGTTATGTAGTTAGCTTATATACGCTGGAAGAGGAGATAGGACTAGAGGTCCGGATAGTGTAACTGGCAACCATCTGCACAGTAAGCAGGAGTTGTGGGTTTGAGTCCTGCTCCGGGCTGATTTTTTCTCCCAGCAGTTCTAAATTATTTAAATTAATTAATTTATTTATAATTATTAATATTAATAAGAGATGGCGCCTAACGCCTACCTCTAGAGCCAAATTGGTTACGTAATTAATTTAGTAATTAGCCTAAAACTAGCCCGATAGATTTTAGGCATACAGTTGGTGCTTGGGTATATTTCCTTTATAGAGAAAAGTGTGCACTGCTTTTGGCTGCATTGGCTCATGGTCGGTCTCCATCCTGGACTCCTAGTGTTTACATATGCGACTGCTTACGCATAATTGGAATAGCAGCCGAAGGTTTCTGTATCAACATTAAAGGATACAGTGGTGTCAGTCCTGACATAGGCATCACTGGTCTGCTGCCAACCCTCTGGTCACATAAACAAGGTGACCATATTTTGCTTATTAATAAATAAAATCACTAATTTAAATATTAATTAGTGGCTCTATCATTTTGAGACAAGTATATCCTATACAATATTGTTAAAATTCATTTTATATTCTTATTTTATTACTATTTTTGAAAAAATTATTATTATATGATATCATATACATTCTAATTGTCAAATTTCTTTTGATTGTTTTGTAATGTTCATGTTATTTCTTTAGTAATGTCATTATTTCACACTGGAATGGACTAAATGTATAAATCAGCAAGACTGATATGATGAAGTCGAATTTTGAAACTCCATCTGTAAACTGAGATATTAGATGTTGAAATTTGCCATGTAAAGTCTATGGTCCAATTACCATTTGTAAGCTGTGTCAATAGAGTTTATGATTGCTGTCAATTTACATCAATCTCCACGACAACTTTTTATTTTGATCTTTGCAATGGCCATTTAATATGCATAATGTCATGACAAAATTAATTTTTCAAAACATACACATGTGTTCTCTGGTTGCACATATGCATGTTTTAACCAGTTGCTGGATCTACATTTAGGTTGCTGACTGCACATTAGGTGTTTTGAATGTTTTTTGAAGTTTTTGTCAGTTATAACTGAACATTCACATTCTCCTTTGAACTTGCAGGTTTTAAACTGCTTTAGACAGAACCAGGGCTGCGGAGTTGGAGTTGTAGAGTTTTGCTGTTTTAGTCGGAGTCGTCAAAAAATCCGCCGACTCCGACTTCCTTTTACTTACCAACTTGTTATGTATATGAAACGGAGTCAGAGTTGGATGGTAAGGAAGAGTTGGAGTCGGTAGATTTTTACGTGACTCCATAGCCCTGGACAGAACATGTCACCAGATGTCTTTTCATATCAAGCTGAAAAAGTAAAAATTATGCTTCAAGCTTACTTTTATTTTCCCAAAAAATACTTTGTTAATAAAATATTTTTTAACTAATTGATGGTCACTTTAACTTGAGTTTTCATGATTTAAAAATGAAATTATGCTATTTTGTTACATCTTGTGAACTGATAATCATACCCATGATTAATAATGTATTTATTTGTATTTTTATGGTAAAATATAAAATACCAAAATGTGGACTAATTTGAAAACATTGAATCTTTGTCAAAAAATCCAAATTGCAGGGTGGTTATAAAACTATTTTAAATTTTCATGCCATGCCAATATACAAACAGTAGAGGAAAATTTACATTAAAAAAAGATATTTTAACATATTTTTACTTAAGGCATTGTTTAAGTACAAACCATTAAAAATTTGTTTTCAACATTATCAAAAGAAATATGGTAATAAATTATATAATGAAAAATATCTGATAAAGCACTTTTTTTAACTAATGAATCATTTTAAAAAAAGATATAAAAAATAGATTGAGTTAATTGTTATTAAAATACATAAATAAATAAATTATTGGTGTATTTTGCTAATCAAATGATACAGCTGATTCATATTGGACTATAGTAAGGCTAATTAAATTAATTAAGAGAATAAACAATTTGGACAAGAGGTAGATGGTTAAGCTATCATCTTGTGTTAAATTTAATAATTAGAAATAAATTTGAATTTATCTGAAAAATCTTACTTTTAACCTTGTGTAAAAAATTTTATCATATTTACTTTAGTTGATGAGGATGTGAAAAATAAAATTTAGAGTAATAGGCTTTGTTTCAATAATAAAAGTAAAAGTGAAAGCTTTGATTAAAGAATATTTATGTATTTTTAAAATTCTTTCAGACCACCTTTTGGACCCAGAGGACCTCCACCACCCCGATTTCGTGGCCCACCACCTCCACCAATGATGAGAGGACCGCCACCACCACCACATATGAGAGGTGGACCAGGCATGATGAGACGACCACCACCACCAGGTTACAGAGGTCCACCTCCACCACCTTTTGATCCTAATTTTCCTCCTCCCCATATGCCACCACCAGGAATGCCCCCACCACCAGGTATTCCACCACCACCAGGAATGGCTCCACCTGGTATGCATCCTCCTCCTCCAGGAATGGTATGTTTGACATATATCATTTGTTCAATATATTTTATGTAATAATATCAGTAAATCTTTAATTAAAAGACACTAGCTATGATAAAATAGTTTATTCATACTACTTCCATTAAATGAGTTTAAATATATTACATTATATAATACATTCTACCAGGGTTT
>NW_019384525.1:0-22895 GCF_000671375.1 Centruroides sculpturatus
GATACAAGAGTCTTTGTTAGGCTTAACATCGACGAAAATTCAACACGAAGTGACACGCAACAGAGAGAAATTTCAACACGGGATAAATTAATATATTTTTTCGTACATGATTCGTTATCCGAAAAATAAGTTATCTGAACCACCCCAGTCCCCAATTGATTCGGATAAACGACGCTCTACTGTACTAATATATGTAAGTAATACTGGTAAATATTTGAGGTCTGAAAGATTTTGATCCAAATTGGCAACTTCAATTTGATTATTTGATCTATGACATGGAGCAGATGATGTGGTTCTGTTATCTTCATCTCAATTATATTTACAATATAAAATAGATTATTCACTTAGACATTGTGATCAAAATATAATCCAATGGATCAACTGCTAAATGCTGATTGATACAGTAAGAACACAATTCAATTACCTGAATCCAGCAAAATTATAACTTACTTGTATAGCAAATGTTTTCATCCTTTTTAAATGGCCATCCTCAGGATAGAGATCAAAATAGAACCATATGATTTTAAACAATCTACTTTGTCAACTTAACATTGGCAAGACATAGATGTAGATCCAGTTTATGGTATTGTTTGGCTGGCAAACTAGTTCTACATCTATGTCACTAATGCTAAGTTGACAGACAGGACTGTTCAAAAATTATGCAGTTCTATTAATATTTTGATCTTTAGCCTGAAAATGTCCATTTAAAATGGATGAAAATGTTTTTTTCAAGTGTGACAATTTTGCTTGCTTTTAGATTATTGTGTTAGGTGTTTTTAATTAAGATCAACAGTTGTAGCATTCTTAAAGGGGGTTACAAAGATTTGATAAATGGTATATAAAACGAACTAAAATTGAAAGCACAATTGTAACATTAAATGATTTCAAATATCTAGAAGTAATTCTGTCTTTCAAACATTCTTATATTATTTTAAATTCCTTAAACAAAACATAAAAGCTTCATTTTAAATTGTTTCATTTTATAATTATAGGAATAGTTTCCTATGCCCTTCCTATATTTGGCCCACTTTTTCTTACAGTTGAAGTAATTCAAAATCGACTTTAAAGATGATTTTTAAAATAAAAAAGACAGTTCCAGAATACATGTTGAGATACATATTTCAAGGACTGCATCTTTTGACAAAAGTGGTAAAACTTCATTTAATTTTCTGTAAAAATTGCTGTATAATATAAATTTAGTTCATGATTATCTATTTAGAGGAATTTTTGTTGACAAAGAAGCTTTTCATAAAAACAAATGGTATGGTAATATATTACAAATTTTGGAAGAAACTAGCTTATCTCCTCAAATGATTTTTCAGTCTACTGATAATTTTGATCACTATTTTAGGAGTATTATAAAAATATGGAAATTTAAATATGTAAATTCTGATCTGTATTGTTTACAGTGGACCAGAGAATTCATTGGCACATTTAGTTCTATTTTGTAAAAATTTTTGAATCACAAAGGAAACAAGCAATTATTTATTGTGACATAATCAAAATGCTGGGCTAAAATCTTCAATCATATTCTTAACTTACTCAATTTAAAATATATGTTCACCATCTCAAATTAATAGTGTCTTGCTCCTGTACATTGTAGTTTTTCTGATAACAACAGAGTCGTGCTGGTCATCTATGGAACTCCATTTGGGGAAAAATCTTTTAATTGAATTCACGTGACTTTGGTCTAGACTGGAAGTTCAAATACAGTTAATTGCTCTTGCTCCTAAGCTTTCCGTATCTAGTCTGGACTTGTCTATCTAACACTGTTCTTGAGATTAAGGAAGTCCAAACCAGGGATTGCAATTGCTGGATCCCTCATATAGCAATCCAGCTGGATCCAGCACATTCTTTAGCCTGCTGGATCCAGCGCTGCAGATCTGCAAATACTCAATTAACTTTCTAAATGATGGCGCAAAAGTCTACGTTGTTGGCATTGCTGCTTTGCTACGTGCACTATGGCTCGGTGGCGAGAGCGATGTTGCCGTTCAGTGTGGCACATGCTACACCTCCTCTCTACACCGCACCGTCAGCCCTTTTACCTCTGCTGATCTACTTGCCAATTGACTTTCTGCTCTTACTAAATAAAGTGTCTTCACACTAAATAAAATAACTAACTCCTCTCCTAGTCCTAGTGCATAATTCTAATTTACAGTCGGTTGTGATGTCAATGAATCACATGACGGAACGATTGCAGTTTAAGTCTATGGGGAGCTGCAGCCGTGCGGCTCGCTTCACTCACCGCTTTGGCTGCGAGACTACAAGCTGCTTTCTCGGCTTGTCCACGAAACCTAACCTATCCTCTGGGAGATGACCATCACTAGCTAATAGAAAACCTTTTATTTCAGCTAAATCGATGTTTTACCAGAGACAAAAAATAAAGAAGTTTTCATACTTTTTTCCGGCTATCGCGTGATGATCGGGAGTTGCGTCGCTCTCTCCGCTAAGCCTATCACGTGTTTAACAGGCAGTCCGGCAGATATTGATACCGACACACTCGCTATCTCTCACAGTCGGATAGTGCTACGCCTTTAAGGAATGGGAAGCCCATCAAAATATAAACACCATTGTTGCCACTGATGGATCGAAAACCACCAACACCGTGACTACAGCTTTCGTTAACTAAAAAACATCATCATGGCCCACTTCTCTCTCTCCACCCTGAGGCCTACACATGACAACAGAATACAACTTAAAAAAATCACCAACCAAAGATATGTTTTTGCAAAAATATGTAAAAGAAGCGAAGGGCAAAGAATTGAGTTTGATCCTTGACTGCCGCACTACGTGGAAGTCTCCTCAGCATGCTGGGACATTTCTACAGTGTAAAAGTTTGCATCGATAAAGCCTTAATAGACCCTGGCTCAGACACTAAATTCTCCGTTGATGAGTAGTCACTAATCAATGAGTTGATCACCAGTCTTCAACCAGTTAACTACTAGACTACTACTAATTACTTTCTCACTACTTTACTAACACTAATAATTAAATTATGTATAAATAACTACAGACTGATACGTAGAGCCTACGTAAGAAAACTGGTAAGACTGATAGCCACTTAGCTACTAATTATACGTCTTTACATTATTATAATATAATCTATATCTACAGTACGTGCCTATATGTGGACGTGTATGTGCCTATATTTCACTCTGTAGCTAAAACTACACATTGCACACGAATGCTGTTTGTGTGTGGTAGTAGCCCCGAGTCTCCCATCGTGCGCTATGGTGGTTGCGTCTCGATAGCTATAAGGGTGCGGGAGATACGGCGGTTGAAAGTGGTCGACTTCGAAAATGTGTAACAAAGGAAGTGTTAAAGAGAAAGCGGCGTGCGAGATTTACAGGCGCAGATGCGGTTTTTTGCGGAAAATCGAACTATTTTTAGACCCGTGTAAAAATTCTCTAATTAGTCTGGAAACGGGGAACCTAATTCTTGCATTCTGTGAAAACGGGTAAGATTGGCTATAATGTAATCTTAGTCTTAAATGTTTTGGAATAGTCGAGGACCGTTATGTGCGAGTAGTGGGGATGGCTTTTGGAGGCATGTGACGCACACGCTTCGGTTGAATTTTCGTAAGTAAAAGTGTAAGAATAACAGAAAAAAGCGAATAGTGAAGTGTGAAAAGTAAAAATATACAAAACAATGCCAAAGCATAAGAAATAATTTTTGCCGTCTCGAATCATATCTCAAAGGCAAAAGATGGCACGGAGAAACGAAACCACGGAAGAAAGAGAAGTACAGTACGTCTAACATTGCTATGTTAATTATCTCTATCTCGAGTGTTAAACCAAACCAAAGTTAAGTTTACTACCTAAATGTGTAAGAAGTTTTACTGATTTATAGTGACCAGTCAAAATAAAAAGTTTCTTAAGTATTTAAAAAAAAAATGCTTTATTTCTGTAAAAAAACCTATAAATTGATAGATAGATAGATAGATAACACTTTATTGCACCAAAAATACATCCCTGCTGGATCCAGCTGGAATGATGTTGGTCCAGCAAAAATCCAGCTGGATTGCAATCCCTAGTCCAGACAGACAAACAACAGTGGGAATTTATAGGTCTAAAATTTTTTCAAATTGCAACCCAAACTATTTTGACATCTTGCACAATTTATGAAGGACGACTGTTTACACGAACAACCATTTTTTAAAAGATCTGTTGGAAAGCATACTTCATTTACATTCATGAAAATTTCTCTTTCATCAGAAAGCCTGGAAGTGTACCAGGCATACGGAATAATTTCATTAAAAATTGGCAATGACAGTTGATGATGCACTATTGATTGTATTTTTTATACAGTCTTCATGGGAATTTATTTCTCCATTATTTTCAATCAGATAAGCGCAATTTTGTATACGCTTTATTAGATTTTCACCTGTCTTTTACCTGTCTATTTAGATTTTTATCTGCCAACTTTAACTTTATTTAAAAGTTGTTATAATTTTTAAAACAATAAAAAAAAAAAGGTTAGCCGAAGATAGGAAGAACCTAGATCACCCACATGACAAGTGAGTTCGCTACAGACTCACCCATTTTGCTGTGCTGCCATAGCGTAAAATCAACCAGTATATGAGCTGCGCTTAAAACTTTAGAGCCCTTTTTCTCTAATAAGTTGATATTTGTGATGAACATTCAAACTAAACATGACCACTGAAAAGATGAGAATAAACGATATATTGTCTGCCTATTAGTATATATTATTTTAGTACCTAGTGTACTAGGATTGTGGAGTATGTTTGTACTCTGTAAAAAATGTATGCAGCCTGCCAGAAGCTTACAAAATTCCCTTGTGGCCCATATCCAGAAAATGCACTCGTCACTGCTATAAATTAGTTTCAAGAATTTTACAATTATAAAATTAAGAGATAGCAAAAACTTGCACATAATCTATAATAAATATAATTATTAATTATTTTGAGGAAATAGAATTGTGCTAAAATTTTCTGAATTTGACTAACATTTTTNTGATACCGTACTTAAGTTTATTACTATAAAATTTAACAGATTTATTTTAGTTATTTTATGTTCGATTCCGAATTCAAAATGCATTTATTGAAAATTATAGAATCTACTTTTTAAATGTTTAATTTTATGAGAGTGTTTTTTAAAACATTTTTTGTAAATTAATCTAAAATTTTGAGTTCCTATGCAATACATTATTTCTTTAAACTTTATAAAATATTTTTGTTAGAATTTTTTTTCTTTTTAATCTTAATGTTTATAGATAAATTAACATTACAGAAATAAAATAGCTGAGAAATCAAGGAAAATGAAAATAGAGAAAAATGAAGAGAAAAATTGATCTTTAAATGAAGTTTTAAGCCACTTAACTTATCTAAAAATTTTAATACGCGCTTTTTAAATACAAACATGACAATTAATAAAAAAAATTAATAAAAACTGCCGAACAAGATTTTGTCAATTAAGCTTTCAAGTTGGTATAAGATAGCTTAAAAACAAATTAGACGACTTTTTAAAATCTTAAATTCCTTCATGCTTATCATATTTTTCCGTTTTTCATTCTTTCTCAGATCATTTTTTACTAGTGAAAATATTATCCAGAAGTATCCGGAATTTAATCTTAATATCTGACAGGAAAGCCCATTAAATAATTTCGGGCTTCTCAAATAATTTTATATTTTTCACTAAGATAAAGCAAAGTCTATTCAAAATGATATGAAACCATAATGAATTAAAAGAAGAGAAAATCTAATATTAAAAACGTATTTATATATGAGTGCAGACACAAGAATTTTTTTTTATGATACCGCATTTTATAGCTATAAATAATATTAAAATAGATTCTGTCATATCGAAAAATAAACATAATAAGTTATTAGTATAATAGTGTCGTTAAAATTGGAGAGAAGTAAAAATATCTGAGTTGTCAAGCTATCTTATTAACTAAAGAATTTAAGTTTATTAGGCCCAGCATTAGTGGAAATTCTTTAAGAATTTAAAATAAACTTACATAAATTTTTAATAAATCAAACAAATACAAGAATTATATTTTATTAGGCCCAGCATTAGTGGAAATTCTTAGAGAATTTAAAATAAACTTACATTTTTTCTAGCTAATAATAATTTTTGTGGTTTCAAATTAACTCTGGTCCATATATCAATGCAAGGCAAAACAATTACCATACCTAGTAATAAAAAAGTTCTAGTTAAGAAAGTACAAATAATAAAATTTTGTTAACAGATCTAGAAATTTATTTAAGTCTTAATCATAAAAGAGAGAATCCAAAATCTTTAGTTAGTTTTTGTTATTTCTTTATTAACTATTGGAATATGACAGTTAAACTCCATTAGAGTAGTTTATTTTTCACAATGAAGGTTAGTTAACTTTGTCACAAAACTCCTAGTTTTTGACTGAGACACTAATATCGTCATCTGAACTACTTTGAAAAAGGAGTGAATCTTGTGGCATGAGGTGCTTTGTGGCTACTGAAAATTTGTGGCAAAAAATGTTTACTGAAATATCCAAGAAACATCCCATCCACAAAAGGGAATGGATTGAATCCATCATTAACACTTGGCATCATGTGATTTTGATTGAATTGCTCAAGACTAGTTCACTTCATGCCTGAAAGATGAAGACTAATTATCAAGATCCATGAATGACCAAATTAATATCAATTATTCTAAATGTCTGTAAAAGTGATTAAATTTAAACGTAACACAGCTGGAACCGAGAACAATAAAGAAATAACTGTACCTTTCAGCACTTTTCCAGTACAATTATTCTTGATAAAATTACCAGAATAATAATTGCAAAATTAATAAACAATTTAACACTATACAATAACGAGTCTTTTGATGTCATTTCTCACACCTAAGGTTTAGGACAAAGTCGAACTTTATATTAGAGGCTGCTCATCTGTGCCTCATTATGCAAAACATTACAGAACTTCCTTCCGGCAATGTTTTGCATCCTTTATCAAATATATATATATTTTTTATTTGTGCCATCATTAGAAGGAAGTCCTGTAATGTTTTGCATAGTGAGGCAGATGAGCAGCCTCTAATAAAAGTTTGACTCTGCCATAAGACTTTTCCTGAGGTGTGAGAAATGACATTGAAAGGCTCATTACTGTAAAGCAGTGTTTCTCAACCTCTAACGAATCGTCACCCCCTTCAATGTAGTATCGCCCCCTTCACTTCAAAATTCCGATGCTGAGAGCCAAGGCTAACACCAAATTCGTACTTTATTGAATAGACTAGTGATTAGTATAATGTTATTCACACGGGGGCAATATCGCCCCCATTGAGAAACACTGCTATATAGTCTTAAATTGTTTAGATTTTACAATTATTCTTGTTGACAAATGTTTTCGACTTTCTTTATAAGCCGTCCTCAGGTCTGTCAGGAATTCACAACTTGAATGTTTTAAATTGGAGTGCTATTAGGTGTAATGGTGGAATACGTAAGATTTAAATTTTAAAGATGGAATCATCAGGCAACACGAGGCAGTCTATTCACAAATGACAGGATTTATTAATGGCTCCGAATGTAATATAATGATTAAAGTATTATCTTCCATATAAATTTATGGGTTATGGGCATCTTGTTGCATTTTCTTTTTTGAGTTCTCAAAAAACAATTTGTATGCAGCCAATAAGGATTCACAGTCCTTGTGGTTTATACAAAATCCTTCCAAAGAGGTTTTATATATCTCCAGTGTTTCTGAAGTTCTTAAGTGGTTCTCATTGATGACTTTATTAACTTGGCTTTGTCCAAATTTGCAATTACCATCACAGGCTCTGTGTCAAAAATGACCAAGCGTAGTGCTCGGTTATGATCAATGTCAAATTTATGATGTTATCTGGTATATTAAGAGAATCTGGCAACAACCCCTATATACAAGGTCTGTTCAAAAAGTATCGGACCCTTTTTTTTCCGCGTAAATCAATGATGCATGAGAGGCCTCCTTCGGTGGAGTTGTGGAGGGGACAGTCATGCACAGCCCTGAATTTTTTCCTGCCTGCAGGAAGCGTCAGTCGTTGGCAATCGGCCTATGAGTGAGGTCATGTAGTGCGCTCTTGTCGGATTCCACTAAGCTGGAAAATGACTGAACAACGTGAGCAGCAATATTACGTCAAATTTTGCCAAAAACCTTGGCAATACCCGAGCGTAAACCATTCGCAAGATTCAGCAGGCTTTCGGGGATGATCCTCGAGGCCAAAAAAAGAGCGGCAGGTCCGCAGCAATATCAAAGGTCATGTTGACAGTTTTTTCAACTCTCGTGGGGTGGTGTGTCGTGAGTACGCACCACAAGGCCAAACCATCGCAAAGGAGTACTACCAGGAGGTCCTTCGTCGTCTTTCTGATGCTGTGCGACGCAAACGACCGGATCTGTGTTCGATCAAAACTTGGCAGCTCCATTGTGATAACGCATCCGCCCATTCTGCGCATCTGATTCGGGCTTTCATCGCCAAACATAACACTCCTGTGGTTCGTCACGCTCCGTACTCTCCCCACATGGCTCCGTGTGACTTTTGGCTATTTCCCAAGCTGAAAGTGCCGCTAAAAGGGACCCGAATTTAGTCGAGAGAAGACATCGTGCAAAATCCGGCGGACCGGCTAATGGCCATTCCAAAAGATGCATTCCAGCAGTGTTTCCAGCAATGGCAGAAACGCTAGGAGAAGTGTATACATTACCAAGGAGACTACTTTGAAGAGGATTAGGGTTTTGTACATCAAAATCAATAAATTTATTTTTGCCGACCAAAGGTCCGATACTTTTTGAACAGACCTTGTATGTTAATTTGCAGTTAAATCTTTCATCCCCGATAGGAATGAAATATATTCCTGGAGTTTTTTCAATGTAGTTATGGTCTTTGCCCTAGCACACACGTGTAAGTATGCGCAATCGAGTACAATCCCAGTATGTCGTTACGCGAGGACAACGTAGCCAAGCGGAACCTCGTCGGGGGAAACGCGGCCGATTGCATCGTCAACCGCACGGCCAGCATTAGGAACTTCGTCAAAGAATCTAGAAATTTTAACAACAAACTTAAAAACAAGGCTCCGGACAGTCTCGACGCCTCGGGCAACCCTTTTTTATCACTCGTACGAGGGGTCGGAAGAAGCCGCTAGTCTAGAGACCCATCCGGCCGGCATCAAAGACAAAAGCACTAACATCGTCAACGAGCGGTCAAACATTGAATAATAAAATCAGGAAATTAATTTTAATGATTTTTGTACCTAATTTGCATAAACTTGCAGAGGCTTATTCTGTAGGAAATGTTGTATATTAATGGCACCTAATTTACATATTTTTATGGGGACTAATTCCATAAGAAAAGCGCTATTTTGGAGGCCGTAATTTACGTGTTCTGACGGGGACTAAATTCGTAGAATGTAATATCGGACTAATTTACATATTCTCACGAGGGTCGGGTTTGCACGCGTGAAAATCGCTTGGCGCTAAATCGGGGCAATACGCCGGGTTTGGGCGATTAAAGGCAGCGAAGACTTCCGCCTTTCAGATTTCCACCCAGCTGGGAACTTTTCGATACGCGAAGAATTCCGCCCGTATTTCTCCGGCGGAAAACCACTAATCTAGACGATAACTTCTAAATGAAAATATAAGATTTGACGACTATTTCCGAGTATTTAAAATAAAATAATTACAATATTACCAAGCGAAATTAAAGCAAATATTAAGCACTTTCGTAATTTAAGGCGGTCGTAAACAAAAAGAATACGGTGTTATTTTTCCCCGTCTGGCCGAGTTTAAGGCCGGAGTCACAGTTACAAAAAAACACCACCGGAAACATAAACCGAAAGCCAAATCCAGAAAAATTTTACATCCGTCACGCATAAAATTTCTGGAAAATCAACTCGAGATGTGCCCGGCGGAAATTTTTTCCGGCCGTAAGACACGGACGCCGACCGATCGGATCCCCGGAAGCAACGACGCGTCTACAACGTAGCCGCTTCAAAATCACGAAGTTCAGAAAGACAAAGTCAAAGGCGACCAAGAAGCACATTTAGCTGGAATCGGCAGGAGCCGGAACAAACGTAGCGTAGCACTGCCAGTAACACGAACAAACACTCTATACACAAATAGGAATACATCTGATTTATTTTTTTCCCCACGATTTTACGTGCGAAAACACGGAATTCATACCGAACAGGAAATTGCCATTACGGTTACGCAATCTTTATTTTTCTGTAAGTGCGACTCCAGCATTACGCGGGGTATAAGACATTTAAAAATATTTAAACTTATTTTTTACGCCGGCATCATTTTCACACTTAATTTAATAGAAAGAATCTCAACAAACAAAACTTTAATTTCGTATTTTTCTTTTTTCTAATCTCGAATTACGTGAATTACATTTTCGTTTGACATTTAATTAAAAATTTCAAACGAAACCGACGGCAAAATAACTGTCACTAACCCCGCGGCCCAAACCCAATCGGTAGGTTTGCTCCAATTTACCGGCCAAAGCGCGGACAAACGCCAGCCTTTCGTTATACGTAAACGAATCGTATATTTTTTGCTAATAAAATTTTTTGAAACTACCTTTCAAATTATAAAAGACCAACGTTTATTATTCGTAGTAAGACGACGGTAAAAATGTAAAAAGTAATTTCTACGGCACACTTCGGCGGTTTATGTGGGTAAAAAACAATGCTTTTTACCGGCAATTTACTAAATTAAAAACGGTCGGCCATTTTTTAATTAATATATTAATTGGTTAAATATTCATTATTAATTTCTTAGTTAATTAATAATACAATTAAATAATACGTTTTATTTACGTTCGTACCCGGTCCTTTAACGGGCTGAAGTTTCCCCAATCGGATAATAGCAATTCTTTCCAACGAAGGAACTCGCTTTAAAATAAAAATTCGATTGTAAAGTAAGGAATAAAAATTTCTTAAGCTTAATTAAAATTGAAATACGACGGCGCCGGTCCGAAATCAAAATCGGAACTCACCTTGAGGCAGACGACCAGAGACAGGGGAAAGGCCAGGACCACGGACAAATAGCACAGCCAGGACAGGACCAACCTCAGGCATCGGGACGACGGCGACTCGCCCTCTGCCGCAATATTTCGAAGCTTTAATTAAACGGGTGGCGACTTCAAACGTCATAAATAAAGTACAAAGCCCAACTCTTACCGGTGTCCCGGCACGGGTCGAAATCGGAGGAATAGGAAAATGCGGAATTATAATTCGTTTTCTGCCCGGGAGAAAACGACGAATATTCGAAAGCGGACGAGTAATCGAACAGTAATTTTTCCGATTCCCATTCCTTTAACTTCGTACCCTTAGCCGACATCTTCCTTCGCCCGTATTCGATCACTTACGAAATAATTTTAATCTTTCCACCCGAAATCCGTCCGTCTTCTCCGGGGACGTAACGGAAAATAGGCGGTGGCGCTACTTCCGCGCCTTCTCCGAGTTCCGGCCTAGCACCGTTGCCGAGTCCCGGACGCTTACGCCCCCTAGATCGAGTGGAAAAAAACCCTTTAAAATATTTTTCTACCCTAAAAAAACCGTAATTTTTTGAAATTATAATTTAAAAAATGTTTTATTATTCCTTTATGAATTACAAAACTTTTAAAACATTAAAAGAAACCATTCATCTTAAAAATTAAATATAGGTATCTTGAAAAACATTAATGACATCATTTAATTCTTCCGATACATTTGTAAATTGAGAATTAACGTGGCCGTACGTTTTTTGATTAGATTTTTCTATCGTTATTGGTAACGGTTGAAAATTGACACGACAAATTTCATTTTTAAAAAGTAATACCCGGTTGCAAAAATAACTAATAACAGTCCGATGGCGATATTAATTGTAAAAATAAGAATAATAAATAATAACACTAGCCCCTGACTCGTTTGAATTTGAAGCCGGTGTCATTTTACAGCTAAGAACTGAACAATACGCGAAATGTTGGAATATTTGCCAATTAGAACTTTAGAAGTACATTTTCTGTCACTCTTGGTGGCCCGGGGATAAGTTTGGGTGGGCGTGCCGAGTTAAAATATTTTTATAAATTTATTTTGTTTCGTCATAATTTCAATATTTCTACGAAAACCGGACAAATTAATAATTAATCCTGACTACGAATTTAAAAACCGGCCTGGTGGCAACACTATAATAACGACATTATGTAACTTATTAAACGGAATAACAGAAACATTAGAATAAAGATTTATTAACCACGATAAATGTTGCTACGCGTCGTTTGTGGACCGAAAATACACTTTAAAATTTAAAATAAAATGTAACGATTGAAATTAAAACTTTCAGCCGTTTAAATTAATATTTCGTAATAATTGAAAGTATTGTAACGGTACAAATTGCATATTCTAATGAATTGTTCCCGCTTAATGATCATTTTGTTGTAAAATAAACAATAAATAAAGTTGAAGTAGATACATTAAAAGCCCGCTTAACACAGGGAATGCGTTCCCCAACGACAAAAAGCGATGAACGAAACGGCGTTAAACGAGGTCATTTTAACACAGAGTAAATAGGGAAAGGGAAACACTCCACCAGAAATAAACAGATTTTACTTTAATTTTAAGTTGTTTCATATTAATTTGCGTAATAATAATATATGTTAAATAACACACAAACATACGCACGCAGAAATGTAAAGTTCATTTTTTTGTGACAAAGGTCCTGGCTCTTCTAAAATTCTTGTTTTTTGCCACGAAGTCGTCTAGTGTCATTCGTCGATTTCTTTTTCTTTCCTTAGCAGGGCTGTGGAGTCGCGTAAAAATCTACCGACTCCAACTCCGACTTTTCCTTACCATCCGACTCCGGCTAAAACACCTAAACTCCACGACTACGACTCCACAGCTCTGTTCCTTAGGCAAATGTCGGTAGCGGAAAATCGCATCCAAAATGCCTCGTCTGGCTTTTGCCCTCCTTTCGAAATCCGGGTGGTTCGCTACAATTTGATCGACGATTTCGGTTATCGTTACCAAACTTTTGCTAAGGAAATCTGTATAGAAATTCATTGGGTTATCCGGTTTTCAGAATCACCGTTATCCAGTTCTACACGAATTCGTTGTTCTGCCAGTTCTCGAAGGTGGTCGTTGGTAAGACTCTCACCAGAAACCCGCGGTAACTCTTCGACATCCCGCACGCCTACGTGTCCTAATCCCGCTGTATCGATTAGGTTGACAATTTGGTCGACTTAACGATACGGCGATTGGCTCTTCTCGTCGAGAATTCTTGGATACCTTCGGCCGTAACTTCTTCCGCACTTCGTTCGCGCATTTATCGCTTAATTCTTGCCAAGCCGAGTCGATATTACCTACGGCATCCGCGATGTCATATTTTTTTTTCAAAATTACACCAAACAAACAATTGATTTGGGGAAAGTACGGCGCTACGACGATTTTGGTTCGTGTTTGGGAATAATCGTATTATATACGAATCAATGAAATGCCGCGTTAATTTGAACCAGCGTAAATTTTGAGTTTTTTTTAAGCTTCGAGCAGACCGCGTTATATCGAATCGGCGTTAATCGCGATAGCGTTAAGCGGGGTCTTACTGTATTTCTATTTTTTGTCTACTGTTTAATAAATTTTTATAAATATAATTATTTAATTCTCCAAAGAAAAAATTAAATTTAGTTTACATGCGTAAGAAAGTTCCTAAATGAGGGAAATTATTATCTCTTGTAAATAATTTTGAAGGTTTACTTTACTTAACATGTAAAATTTGTGAAAATGGTTTTCTTTTCTCTTCATCTAATTTTAATTTATAAAAATGTTTAAGCCTGAGCTCCCGTTTGCAGTTTGTGTAATGCAAAATGCACGTGAATGTAGAAAACTGAATATATTCTTATTTTATCAAATATCTCCAAATTTCTTCTCTAAGTTTGCATTTCGAAGACAAATAAATTTGTCCTCATACTTTATTATAAGAATCATTGACATAGCTTTTCATTTTAAAACCTATTTAGTTAAAGCCTTTAATTATATATACCTTTGGCTCAGAGTCGGTAGATTAACTGGTCTTTCGACTTCCTATCTTCGCTCGTTGCTAGAATCAACTAGAGACAAGTGTTACCACCAGGGGCACTGCAATCACTACAAGACCGCTAGATCGAATCCCTGTGAGGTCGAATGTTTTCTTTTTATTGAAAGATATATAACCTTCGAGTTCGATTTCATAATTTTTTATATGCATTTTATTATAAGAATGAAAAAGCTTTTATTTAAACCCAAAACCAGGTTTATGGATAAATAAATGACACTTAATAAAACATTAAACACCTTCCATCGCTGAGAAATGTTTATTTAATAAAACACTAACATTTTCAGCCTCATGGAATAAACTATCCTCAGGTGTAAATGAGTTCGAACGTATTTTATTAAATAAACATTTCTCAGCGATGGAAGGTGTTTAATGCTTTATTAAGTGTTTTAAAAACGCTGAGTTTTATATTTAGTTAAATAAATGACAAGGAACAAAACTGACACAATAGTATTATTATTATTAAATTGTGCTATTATGTGAATTTATTATACGTTAAAAATTTATTGTACATACAAACAAATTATATTATACATATTAATAATAATAATTATTATTATTATTTGCGTTATTAAAATTTACTTTAAGTGAGAAATTTTTCTATGGTTTTTACTTTCAACTGATGAAATAAATGATTGATTAATCGTTCGCGTGAAAAAATGCAATCGACAAGTAACAAAAAAGTGCAAAAATCTGGAAGTCAAGTAGGACTTGTGACCAGCATTGTCACATCCTATCATCAATGTAACAGAGCACTGATTTAATATATTATCCATTATTGAAAAATAAACATCCATGTTTGGGTTTGTTAATTTTTCGCATACTTTGCTTTCTGCCCAGTACATCAATTGGCAAAGCTTATAGCTTGGATATAACAAACCTCCTCGAGATTTGATGAATGTAAATGTCTTCTCTGGTGCAGCATCCTCAGGTTTTGCTGTTAATATATTTTTGCATTCATCACAACCGAGTGATGGCAGTAGACGATAAATAATATAACCTCCTAAATAATGTAGGATAAACTTAAATGTTTCTGGTGTACAATAATCATGATCTAATAATTCACTATCACTAGGATCTCCATAGTATAAACTTGGATCACAAAGCAAATTTTCTAAATGTTCTTCCAATTGTTCTTGAACTTCTCTGAATGGTTTTTTATGACTATGAAGAAGATTTTTTAAAGTAATAAGCATAGATCCTGGATCAGTTTGAACTGATGCTCGTTTGGGAGGACGAACCAAACTGTAAACAGTCATCAGTCTGTACAGGTATAAGAACTGTACTGTTGTGGGATGAGAATTGCTTCCACTTCCTTGTCTTATCATTCCAAAGAAACGCTAATTGAAATGAAAACATAAGTTAAGGTTTAATACAAGATTATATAATCATTACACTAAGTCAATTTTACCTCTAATGGGTCCTGATTAAAGTGAGCTGTCAGGATATAATATGAGTTTGGAAGCAATTGTCTGACGAGTGCTAAGATACTAGTCAGCGTCAAGCGTAGATTTTCTGCTGTCTGGTGGCTCAAAAATCCCTTTTGATCAGTGCTTCTAATCTGTAATCTGAATGCTTCCCATCTATTTAACCATTCTAGAGATTCTTCAATAACCTATTTTTAAAAAGTTGTTAATTAAAACATTTATAGTTTTTGCTAGTGAATCATTACTATTACCTTGAGATCATTTGAATCATGTCTGATTCCTTCCTGTGGCAATCTACGATTTAAAGCATCAAAAAGAGCATTGTTGTGACGTATGAAACTTATTGTAACATCTGCATTCTTTAGGATAGCAACCTCACGCTGTTGATAAAACAGCATAGCATCAGCAAAAGTATTACTAAATATCTATAAATATATGAGATAAATAAAAGTATTCTTATCAAGTCAAGATTATATAAGTAAAAAAAAGTGTCACTTGAGCTGCCAGCAATACACTCATTCTCTGGAAGTTATTGGGATTAACATGTATTTCTGTCACTTTGGGACATGCCTNGGAGCACGGAAGAAATGTCTCTTCTCGTTCGATGACTTATATCCTGCCTTGCATCCTGGCACAAAGCACGTTGGCATTTTTATGGAGCTAAAAAAACAATTATTATAGGTCAAAATCACTGACTTCAGTATATACCTAGCAAGAACAACGATCTCCTGCTAACAGTAGCGCCGACTAACGGCAAATATTGTCTCTAGCTAAGTTTGAACTATTAGTCGAAAGACCAGTTAATCTACCGACTCTGCTTTGGCTATCGAATTTTTACAATTCGGTGCTGAACACCAAACCATATAAAATATATATACACAGGGTCTTTATACTTAAAGTTCCACTTTGAAATGGCCATAAAAGGAAAACCGCTGGACAAAATGTTATCAAACTTGGTAATAGTTTAAAGGAAGTCGTGGGATTTTATTTTCTCCCCAAAAAATAGTATAAAAACTCAACACCAGCGGGAAATGGCGCTGTATGCAATATTGTTAAACGAAATAAGACATAGAGACATCGGTTGAAAATGAAAATGAACAATTTGGCGGAATTGAAAAATGCGATACACCGCCATGTCCGTAACATTCCTCCTGATATTCCAAGAGCTACTATTGACAACACAGTAATGCGATTTAACTCGCTTTCAGAAAATGGTGCACGCCACATTGAACACGCTTTGTTACACGTTTTAGAAACGATTAAAAACACTTTCAACCGATGTCTTCGTGTTGTATTTCGTTTAACAATATTGCATACAGCGTCATTTCCCGCTGGTGGTGACTTTTTGAACTATTTTTGGGGAGAAAATAAAATCCCACGACTTTTTTAAAACTATTATCAAGTTTGATAACATTTTGTCCAGTGGTTTTCCTTTTATGGCCATTTCAAAGTGGAACTTTAAGTATAAAGACCCTGTATAACAAGAAATCCGACTAATTGAAATCGAAATAAACAAACAATCAGCTTCGCTCTAGAAACACCGTATAACAAAAAGAACCCCAACATGGCGACTGCCGCGATGCATCACGGTATCGTATCTTGATCTTATGTTTATAGACGATTATTTCGGGCGCGGTAAAATGGTCGGGTTCTGTACCATAATTTCGAAAATACGCCTTACTCCCAAAAATAACCGTTAATTATCGAAAAATCCAATTTGCGATCGCCATTTTTGTACTTGTCTCCTTTTCGTCGATACTTCGTCTTTTTCTCCGCTAGAGAGCTGCTAAATTTTCGGAATTTTTACCGGTGTTTTGGAGCGGAGTGTGTTCGGGAGCCCAGAGCAATGGGTTTTTGTCCGGAGTCGGAGCGCAGATAGTTTTAATTGCTCCAACCTTTTTTATTAATATTTTTTGACATTTAGCAAATATGCCATCGTGCAACGATCGTTTATTATTCATTAACTAGCGGGTGAGCCCGGCGTTGCCCGGGAAGAAAATAGCGAGGTTGCGGCCGAAGTTCTCATCTCTAAAATGTCAACGTCGAACTTCAAGCGCCGCTATCTTGTAAGTGGCGCTTGACGTTCGACATTGACATTTTAGAGATGGAAACTTCGGCCGCAACCTCGCTAATGACACCAAAGATAAAGATTAGAAATACGAAGTAATCTAATAGATGATTTCGTACTTTTAGTCTTAATCTTTGGTGTTTTGAAATTGCATGAAAAAACGTAAATTTTAGATTATTCCACACGAGGTTTGTTTTGCACTATATTTTATAATGGAAAGCTTCGCTGTAAAATAGTGTCTAAAGATTTTTTGTTGTAAGAAGAGTGGAGGATAAAAAGTTGAGATGAAAATAAATTACCACAATGGGAAACCTAGTAAAAATTTCTGCTGACAGCGGGCGGAAGTGTAACGGATGAAGACAAGGTCTATAAACATTCTGCGCATTCTTTTATTCAGCAGTGCGCCGAGCAGTTGCTGCCGACGGTCGAAAACACTTTTGCCTGAGAAAGAGCTATCTCAAAATGGCCGATTTAAACAATGATTTTCTTTCTGTTATATTTACACGCGTTTGTTCAATATTATTAGAAGAAAAGCCATTAAGTTCGATGTTGTTTATAAGAAAACGAGGAAATGATTTATTTATGGCATTGGCGATGACTGATTCCCAACAACGAAGAAAGCGTGCAAAAAATCGTTGGTTACGTTTACGATATCGTACCGCAGTATTCGAATGAAATCTTTAAAAGCCATTTTCTTACGTCACGATTAAAAATCTGCTCATTTAAAAGAGCAAAAAACTGATTATTATTTGGTAGTCGAAAAATATACTTTCTCGTGGAGGCGTCCATCTTGTAAGCACTATTTTTAGCGTGGTCGAGAGGTGCTGCTAGTGCGCTGACAGTAAGCTTAATAATTGAACATACGCGCTAAAAGCGCTGAATAAAAGAATGCGCGGATTGCCGTACGATAATTTTCACTCGAAAGGTATCCATCAAACTTCCCTAATTGTCCTAAGTACATTAGTAAGTCTGTACCTGAAAAACGATC
The DNA here is from genome assembly GCF_000671375.1 of Centruroides sculpturatus. NCBI lineage: Eukaryota > Metazoa > Arthropoda > Arachnida > Scorpiones > Buthidae > Centruroides > Centruroides sculpturatus. The sequence goes on from NW_019384525.1 coordinate 18,516, forward strand.
AACGCGATGTCTCGCAAGAAATGAAGAACCATCTAGCAAGCGATCCCTAAAAGACAATACCAAAGGTAAATATTTATTTTTTTTATGTAATCTTAACACTCAGTGAGTCGTGTAACTTTTCACCCTTGCCCGAGTCGCAGTGGGTCTCTCGGACCCTGTGTTTTAATATAAAATTATTAAATTTTATCTATCGCGTAAAAAACTACAATTTCACCGTTAAATTCTGCGCTGTTTTCTTTCTTTCTTGCTTGCTGTATTGATGAGAAAATTGCGTTTTTAATGTTTATTTTTATATAATTTGATAGCCAAGCGACACGATTATCGCGTAGCTATCATTCCTTTATTTATATTATTCCATAACGTTTAGGGTCTAATTAACTAACTTCTAGTTCTGTTTGAACGAGTAAGCATTTTCTCAGAAATGTCTGGTGGAAGATTGACTACAATAAGAAAATTGCTCCCTCTAGGTAAATCGAGGTAAAACTGTAAACAAATGTTACATAATCGCTATTTTCGTCGTTTTTCAGCTCCAATTTAGCTCTAATTTACATATTTATTGACGTTATTTAAACGAATAAGTGTTTTGATAGAAACATTTCGTGGTAAAATTGCCCGCAAAACCAAAATACTTTTGGTTTAATTATTTCCCGCCATTACGCAATATCTAGAAGTACAGTAATGATTTTCCCGGTAAATTTTTCGACTGGAAGCTTTTGATAAGACATCTAGTCCAAGTAAAGTCAAATAAAAAAACGTTCTAACTGCGTGTTGATCGGACTGAAAAGTTGGAAGAATATAAATATTTTCAGTATTTTTATATTTTGACTAAAGATTGAGCTGGGAGACCCACTGCGATTCACCGAGGGCTATCTCTCTGCGGCCCACCTTTCCTTATAAATACTTTAAGATTAATCGTCTGATATTTTTTTATCAATCAAAACTGACTTAGAGTAACGATTATATAATCTTGTATTAAACTCTTAACTTACGTTTTCTTTTTAATTAGCGTTTCTTTGGAATGATAAGACAAGGAAGTGGAAGCAATTCTCATCCCGCACTGTGTACGGTTTGGTTCGTCCTCCCAAACGAGCATCGATTCAAACCGACCCTGGATCTTCCCTTATTACTTTAAAAAATCTTCTTCGGAGTCATAAAAACCATTTAAGAAAGTTCGAGAACAACTGGAAGAACATTTACAAAACATGCTTTGTAATCCAAGCTTGTCCTATGGAGATACTAGAAATAGAGAATTATTAGATCACGATTATTGCGCGCCAGAAACATTTAAGTTTATTCTACATTATTTAGGAGGTTACATCGTTTATCATCTACCGCCATCACTCGGTTGCGACGAATGCGAAAATATATTAACAGCAAAACCCGAAGATGCCGCAGCAGAGAAGACATTTACATTCATCAAATCTCGAGGTTTGTTATATCCGAGCTATAAGCTTTGCCGATCGATGTACCGGGCAGAAAGCGAAGTACGTGAAAAATTAACAAACCCAAACACGGATGTTTATTTTTCAATAATGGATATTATATGAAATCGGTGTTCCGTTACATCGATGATAGGATGCGACAACGCCGGTCACGAGTCCTACTCGACCTCCAGATTTTTGCACTTTTTCGTTACCCGTCGATTGCATTTTTTCACACGAACGATTTATCACGATTTGATTTTTTCACGCGAATCGATTATTTATTTCACCAGTTGAAAGTAAAAAACATAGAAGAATTTCTCACTTAAAGTAAGTTTTAATAGCGCAAATAATAATAATAATTATTATTATTATGTATAATAAATTGACATAATAGCACAATTTAATAATTGTACTATTATGTCAGTTTTGTTCCTTGTCATTTATTTAACTAAATATCAAACTCGGCGTTTTTAAAACACCTTTCATCGCCGAGAAACGTTTATTTAATAAAACAGTAACGTCTTCGGCCTCACGGAATAGACCATCCTCGGGTGTAAAGAACGTATTTTATTAAATAAACACTTTCTCGGCGATGAAAGGTGTTTAATGTTTTACCTTAATCTCCAAGCCCGAGATATCTCGGGAGAGTTACATAGCGTTACGAAAATATCGGTCGTTAAAGACACTTTTGAATTTTTTAAAATTTTTGAAATGTTTTTTAAGTCTCCAAATTTTTTCAAAAATTTTTACCCGCGCGAAAAATTTTTATCGCGATTTTAATCAACCTTTAATGACGCGCGATTAACGCTTAATTGTTTTTTAATGGGATTTTTTAATCAAATTTCATTCATCGTTCTAAAGTTGCAGTGCACGGATTTTACTTCGGTAAAGTTATTTAAAGCTACTTTCTGATGTCAGAAACGACTTCCGATAGTTTTTTAATTTTTTTAATTAATAGATTTTATTATATATAAGTTTAATTAAGTCGGGGGGTCGGAAATCGCAATAAAAATTTTAACTTTTTAAAAATATTTAAAAATATACGGCCAACTAGTAGTCACTCTACTATAAACCCATCGCCTCCAGCTGTGTAAACAATTACTCATCGGTGTCAAATTTCGTAGAAAGGCGAGACAAAGGAAAATAAAATTTGAAGCTTTTTCTTCAAAATTAACGCATTTCTTTCAGTTTTAAGTATTTTTTATGTTTAATTACATTAATATCAAAAATTGCTCGAGGCTTAAGGAGTTAAGTGTCATTTATTTATCCAGAGATCCGGTTTTGGGTTTAAATAAAAGCTTTTTCATTTTTACAATAAAATTTATATAGAAAATTATGAAATCGAACTCTCATATATCTTTCGATAAAAAGAAAACATTCGACGTAGCGCTCTCGTAGTGATTGCAGTGCACCTGGTGGTAACATTTGTCTCTAGTTGATTTTAGCAACTAACGAAGACTGCAACGGTTAGCCGAAATGACCAAACTCTTTATATGTCTGTTATATTATAGTACAGTATTTCATTTATACGTCTGTATAAGGGTTTATCAATAAAATGCATTTTAAAAATTTTCTCCTCCGCGCACAATTTGACCAATTTTTAAAACGCGTTAGATTGGTCACTGGGTGCGGTAAACTCTTACCTAAGATAACCCTTGTAAGTATAAATCACATACTATAACGTACTGTAACGGAAGGGTTACGAGTACGAAATAAACTATTGGTCTTAATCTTGGCTGTTATTTTTTGACGCGCTCGTTTGCCAAAACTATATAAAAGAATGAAAATTGCATTTACTGGTCGCGCACCGTACCGCTATAATTAATTAATATAAATCCCACGGCCAACTCGCGTTTGACGAAAAATGTCACCGTACTATTTTATTAATAATTTTCCTCACCCATTAACCGGACGTAGGAAAACGATTGGGTAATATTCTTTCCCGTTATGGCGCGCGTATGGCTATTTCGGTGCCGTTTGTTATCTAAGACTCGGTCCACCAACGAAAGGAACGGAACCCGAGTCGTTCTAATAGAATTTTTAAAACAATTGTACGGGCGCTAGTATTTCCCCTCGATTTTAAGTAAACGAGCCCAAGGACTTTAAACTACAAAAATAGCCAGATCCCGTATATTTGTTAGCGTGACCTTGGATCTATGTGACGTCACAGCAAGTCCTCTACTTCAACACGACAGATCTTTCAAATAACAAAATACGATAAAATATTAAATCATTTCTTAATTAATTATTAAATTACTACTAAATGTAANACTTAAAGTAAGTTTTAATAGCGCAAATAATAATAATAATTATTATTATTATGTATAATAAATTGACATAATAGCACAATTTAATAATTGTACTATTATGTCAGTTTTGTTCCTTGTCATTTATTTAACTAAATATCAAACTCGGCGTTTTTAAAACACCTTTCATCGCCGAGAAACGTTTATTTAATAAAACAGTAACGTCTTCGGCCTCACGGAATAGACCATCCTCGGGTGTAAAGAACGTATTTTATTAAATAAACACTTTCTCGGCGATGAAAGGTGTTTAATGTTTTACCTTAATCTCCAAGCCCGAGATATCTCGGGAGAGTTACATAGCGTTACGAAAATATCGGTCGTTAAAGACACTTTTGAATTTTTTAAAATTTTTGAAATGTTTTTTGTCTCCAAATTTTTTCAAAAATTTTTACCCGCGCGAAAAATTTTTATCGCGATTTTAATCAACCTTTAATGACGCGCGATTAACGCTTAATTGTTTTTTAATGGGATTTTTTAATCAAATTTCATTCATCGTTCTAAAGTTGCAGTGCACGGATTTTACTTCGGTAAAGTTATTTAAAGCTACTTTCTGATATCAAAAACGACCTCCAATAGTTTTTAAATTTTTTAAATTAATATATTTTATTTTATATAAATTTAATTAATTAGGGGGGTCCTCAATATACTTT
>NW_019384525.1:26764-114954 GCF_000671375.1 Centruroides sculpturatus
AAGCTACTACATTATACGATAGTAAATAAAGTTCTGCTATTAATTTTAAAAGTATTTCTCTTGTCATTTTTTGATCAAACCCGATGTAAACAGGTTGCTTCCAATTTGAGAAAAGAAGGTTATTATTGCAACCGTACACAGCACACCTAGTACGCAGCATTTTGTTCTTCACCTAACATAAAAGTATAGCTTTAAATATTTAATGACTTATATTTAAATCATCTTACCTTATAAAAAACTTAGTCAAATAAAACAATTACAAAAATATTAAAATAAATCACTTGGTTAATCACAAAATTGGATGAATATTAAAAGCGAAAACTAAACACGTGCACACCCTGCTCTATGTAAACAGAGAGGTCGGGTCTCGTGTTGACGTCACTAACTTGCCATTCCTGGCTAACATTGTAGAATAGGGATCTGGCTATCCTTGTAGTATATAGTCCTTGAAACGAGCCCATCCGATAGCACGTCCCGCAAAAGCCAATCAAATACAGTATTAATTTTATAAATTCTTGGCATGGAGTAGTTGTTGCGCGTGTGCAATAAACGGATGGAACGGAACATGTAACCATTATAGTGGAGCGAGCTAAAAAATCGCTTTACTTCGTTAAATATTTACATTTCCCCGGGGAAAGCAAATTTCTCGTCTTCAGAAAGGCATTCTTTTCAATATGAATATGCGCCTGGAATAGTGCTTTTCCAATAGAAGAAGGAAGACGAGAAATTCTTTCTCGTCTTCCTTCTTCTATTGGAGTTTAATCCAATCAAAATCTCTTCGGTATTAAATTATTAATAAAACTAGCGAAGACGACCGACATTTTACTGCCGATCCGTTTAAATTTAGAGTACAGTATTTTGACTTTATCGGGAGTCACTGCCGAGTAAAAAAGTCACCGACCGACTACATACAGGATACGGGAATCCGAAGTTACCGATTTCTCTGCTCCCCAAACACCCGAAGTAATTTCATATATCTCGTTCGAAAGAAAATTGTTTTCTTAAGTAGTGTGAAAAATGTAAAAGATTTTATATAAGGCGGTTGCCAAAATGTAAGCGATCGAAAAGTGCAAACATCGCTAAATAAAGTTGTATTTTCTTCGTCCCGTCCGGCACTGCGAACGTTCGTAGAAAAAACTACCCCGTCTAGAAAGCTCGATTTTACGCCAATTATAAGTTTTCATATCAATTTTTCTTAACAGTGCCGCATTTGGTCGGCGGTCGCCGCTCGATCTGTCTCGACGTAATAATATAATTATTAAACGAGAACGAAAACATCCGAGATGTAAAAAATTACGCCGAGTAAAAATCGATGACGATTTAGACCAGGGATTACCAAACTTTTTTCACGGCGGGCCGCGTAACCATTTTGTTCGATACAGTATACCGAATACACAAAAATAAATACAACCGACATATTTATTTACCAACACACAAACACCGTGGCTGCAGCCAGCCGGTAGTGGCTTTTCTTAGAAACTTGGTTGTAGGTACAGTACTTACACAAAAAGCGCTCCGATATCCAACGTGGCAAAAAGCCGCCAAATCTTTTATTTCGCTGCTTTTCCTAGAAATTATATTACTGTCGGATGCAAAAATTAGATTGGACCAATTTCGGTACTTTTACTTACACTTATTTTAAGTTTTTCTACGTAGTAAGTTTATCTACAATCTAATATAAATAATCGTATTTTAGTTCGTTCGTGACAGTGTGGCAGCGAGCCGTAGTTTGGTGACCCCCGATTTAGACGACGGTCAAAATTTTTCTTAGCATTTTTCTCTGGTAAAGATAAGCTTGGCGCTGGGAAGCTGTACCTGCAAGATTTTTACCTGTATTTACATTTCTCTCAAAGGCGAAATGTAAGGTAAATACGGGACGGGTAAAAAGAAATAAGGAGAGAACATTTTACTCCGGATCCGTTTAAATTTAGGATATCTCGATTTTATTTATTTACGTCCACTACACGCCTGGAATAGTGCTTTTCCACCGCCCGTCTGCAAAAAGTATTCCAGGTATCTTTCTTAAAACTCATTCCGGCCTACGGGCACTAAGAGGGCTTCTTTTAGCTAGCCCATTATAGGAATGGGGCCCAACGTATGGAGACGGACAACCCCCGAAAAATTCCTTTGGATTTTTCGACCCCGGATCCCCCAGAGCGGTAGGCTGCCACCTCGCCGCTCGGCCATCCGGCCTATATTCCAGCGTACCGACGAGGGCGCAGTCGATCACCGGGCATTTATTAATAAGACGTTGCACCGAAAATTCGATATTAAATTTTGTTGGTTTTGAAAATAAAGCGCGAGCCATTTACAAAAGCAGACACTCGATAGTATTCAACCTTTAGGGCCGATTTAAAAATTCTTCGATTCTGCCTCCCAATCCGGCCGGGCAACGACGGTCAAAACGGCGCTTCTTGGGATTAAAAATTACGAATAGAAAAAATTCATAGTGTACAAATTTTAAACCGTTTTCACAACCTAACTAATTTAACGACGTGCGGGAATAGCGTTAGTTACGCGGTACCTGTACAGCAAACTTGTACGGCGGTTTTAATCCAGAATAAAAACGCGCCTATTACCGTATTTGCGTGGGAAGACCGAGGTTTGTACGGGATGGAAATTAAAGGACAAAAGCGTGGGAAAATCCTGGGATTTAGGCCGGTGGATAACGAAAAGGCTCGGCACACGAGTGCAGTATCTTAACAATACCGTAATAAAACTTAATAGGCGAAAGTAAAAGGTTATTTTTACTTTCGTTAACCGTTTTGTTTGTTCCCGAGGTGTGGCAAAGAAAATCCAACTACCAACCGCCCGGGCGTTAAAAAACGTTTATTTGGCTAAAATACCCGAGTTTCCAATTTATATATCTCGTATATCGCGTATTTTTAAAAGTCGACGTGTAAAATCTTCGGAACCGGCGTAAATGATTTCTAACGGACGACAGACGTCGGCCTGCCGATAATTCTAAAATAATGTAATTGATAAAACAGTTTCCTGCCGGATACTTCTACCCTTTGGCTTCCCTCCTCCGAAAATGACTCGCCGCGGTAAATAAATAAGCTAAAAAGAAAACAACAATAAATAAATACCTACGTTTTATAATATTTTTCATTAAAAGTATAATTAAACAGGTTCCAGCCTTACCGTCCGTCCACGTTTAATAACTCTCGCGCTTTTTGTCGAAAATTTCTGAAATTTTGCAGGGAGAGTTAGTTTTTCAGGGGATCGATACTAATAAATTTTGGCGGTTAAAGGTCGAGGGATGGAGAGATAACGGGGGTGGCGTGTATCTCCAGTAAGGTCGGACTAAACGACAATTTTACCGGGTATTAGAATTTAAAATCTTTTTATAAAACTCGTCCCTACCCTGGACGTTAAGCTTTTTGCCATTTTACGATAGTTAAAAATACGATAACGGATAGAGCCACCGAAATTTGAACGTTGCCGGTTTATTTCAAACTGCAGTCCAATTATAAGATACGCTATAAAAGAAAACGTCGTTTTACTCTAAAGGACGAGAAATTTCAAACATTTTTAAAAAACTGTTCCGCGTCCGAATCGGGTGGCCGGTAAAAATTCTGTAAGGGCCCGAGTGCGTGGGTAATAGATAGGCCACGCCGGAGGTGCCCGTTATAATTTAAAGACCCGAAAGTGAGCTTCTCCGGTCTGCCCTTATCGAAAATTGCAGAGAAGCAAGTTTTCTAAAGCGTGTCTTTTTATAATAGGTGACGTAATTCGAGTACATCCACCATCTGCGGGCAGTTACCAGTTTTTAGGCTAAAATTGCTAATGTATATTTTACAATGTTATTTCTGTACGTACGAAAATCTCACCTAGACATTAATTTATTCGATTTATTTTAAATTCCACGTGTAATTGTTACGTTTACTTCGTTTTTATATTATTAGCACGTATAGTTATATGTCGGCATTACCGAATTAAAATTAAAAAGGAAATTATACTCACCATTTCGCCGTATCGGATAAATGACTTTCCGCCCTCATCTTAAAATAGCTTGACATTTTTTGTATCTATAAAATAACGTAAAATATTGATCTTACGTAAAGAATTCCTCAAAGCCGCGTTAATTTGCAAACGTTACCTTTTCCAGGCTCTCTGAATAACCATAGCCGCGCGGTTTCTTATTTCGGCGCTCGGCCTTTCCTTACTCAAAAGACTATTAAACGAACGACTTCCGTGTTTCGTCGGAAATACGGAAAATCGAAAACAATTGTGGCAAGACTTGTCGAGTTTAAAATGGCACGTGCAACAATGATAACAATGACTGGTGCAACCTTTGGGATAATTTATATCTTCCCAGTTTATGCGTTTGGCCTGTTCTAAAGATTGCAGAAATTTTAATTTGCCGTTTCTCCACACGGCGACGGGAATTTTACTTTTCGGTCTGGTTTCGAAACTCTTGTCCAATAACGGTGCCAAATCTCGAAAGTTCGAACTCTGATGAAATTCCGAGTCGCTGCTTCCGCAGCAAGAGTTTCTGGCCGAACACGCTCTTCCCGTCCATGTCTGGTTTATTTTCCTAGCAAAACAATGTCGTTTTATAAATACAGGCATTTATTTCCATGTAAATTTAAATCTTAAAATATATTCGCACGCTTTAAAGTACTTACTTGATGGATAAAAAATTAAATAATCTTTTTCTGGTCGCAATCTGTTTTCTAATTAAAATCCCTTTAAAAAATGCCTGAAATTATAAGAGATTTATTTAAAAAGACATATGCAGAAAATAATCGTAAAGTATATTTTTGCAACTTGCCAAATCTATATATAATCCAGATGGGATAATAATAATAAGCGTAGAGGCCAAACGTTGAAATTCGTACGCAAAGAAGAGATTTTTCGAAATATTAGTATCTAATTTCTCCTTAACTATCTAAGTACGATTAACGTCGTATTCGATAGTTCAGTAATTGATGAAAATAATTTTTAAAAAAAATGGAATCGGTGACGTTTCCGAGTAGGCGCCGGAAAAAAATCAGAAGCATTTTCTCTCGGGAAATATTCTTTCCCGAGATAGAGAAGGTTCTCTAATACGATCGTAGGGCACGAATAGCATCCAGTCGTCCGTATTGGATGTAATCGAGGCAAAAGACGAAAGACAACCATCCGCTGGTCTTCGAGAGAAAAAGTTGTGCAGAATCGCGATGATCTCTCCGGACGTAAACAAATGATTAGCCAATCAGCGACCGGCTCGAGAGAGACGAGAGACGGCCCCTGGTTCTACAGTACTATGTTGGATGCGTTTTTGCCGGAAATCGAACATATTTTTAGACCCATCTAAAATTTCTCTGATTAGTGTCGGAAGTGGGTGGACCTAATTCTTGAACCCGGTAAAAACGGGTAAGCTCGGCTATAGTCTACATAACCTTAATCTTGGCTATCGTTACTTTCTGTCCGAAAAACTCCGGGCTCCTGTGCTAGTTGACTAATAATTGAGATACGTAATCCAGTTCGTTTCTCAATATCGGATTTACCACTTCAAAATTTAGAAACTAGCGGCATCTGCTAACTATAAATAATCGTTTTAAATTGGGCAATTTGATATCGCATCGTTTACCCCTCGCCACATTTTCATTTAAAATTCAAAGAACTCAATTTAGTATTAAATTATTTTATACAGGTTGGTTTATAAGTCTGTTAACCCAGAAAAACTTTATATCAATAGTTTTTAAAACTGATTTAGAACGGTTAGAATTGCATATTTTATTCCCGACTGTATTACTTAGAAATCGTGACTAATAACATGCAGCTATTTCAAACCAGTTTTGATCATTTTTAAATATATACATGTAAGTCATTATTAGTCAAATTATAACTTCCCACTTTTATGATAAAGACAATGATATGCTCTGTTATCTGTTAGCTTGGGTTTGACAAGTAGAAAACCAAATGGACATACAATAGTTAGTATAAGAATTAAAACCACTAAAAAATGTGTCCAACGGGTGAAAACATTAGCGCTTATTTCTTTTACTCTGTTGGATATTAGGTTTTTTAGTGATTTTAATTCCAGTACATCCAGTTTTTGAGTGGAAGTTAGTATAAAAGATCTTAATGATGTTTTTGATAAAAGTAGGCAACAACATTTATATAACTTTCTTATTTTGTAAGCTCTTTATTAGTTTATCAATATATGATTTAAATGTAAGTTTCTCATCATTAGTAATTTCTGTGTAGGTTATTAATACTCAAAGAAGAAAAACATTAGATTAGATGAAATTTACACTAACCATTTGCAAGCCATTATTGTAAACAACCTCATCAACACATTAGAGATACAGTGGTACCTCAGGTTACGAACGCCCCAGCATATGAAATTTTCAGGATACGACATGAAATTCGAACATATTTTTGCTCCACGATACGAACAAAAACTCACCATACGACGTTACATTAGTTCGCATTTTTCATTTGTTTTTCTTACTACAGTTATTTTTTTAAATGTATTACTTGGCTTTAATTTGAGTATGTTTTTCGCGTTGGAACGAATTATTTGGTTTTACATGTAATCGTATAAGAAAAGATGATCCACCTTACGACATTTTCATGATACGATCTCAGTTTCGGAACGAATTAATTTCATATCCTGAGGTACCACTGTATTTCAAATAACAGGCAAAGGGAGATTATGCAAATTCTTATTTTCTTTAAAACTAATCAAACTTAACTGTTGTCAAAATATTTAAGGTACTTCAACATTGTAAACTTACTAAGTTTTAAAATGAAATAAATAATTCAAATATATATAAACCATAAATCTAAATCTAAATTTTGGATTATGTATTAAATTATTAGCTGATATGTATTAAAGTAGCTAATCTTTTGTTTAGATTATTAGAATTCAAAAAATTAATATATGATTCAAAATAATCCAGTGATTTAAATTTATGCCTCACTATCAAATTAGGGTTTTTGTAGTTATGTTATATATGTATATCTATTGACTACAGATAAAGTAATTGAATAATGCTAATATATATATAAACACATACAAAGAATATATAATCACTGGATATTATTTTCATATCTAAATAACTACATTCCAAATTTTCAGGCTATAACTAAGGTAACAATTAAATGATTAAATGGTGTAATTTTGCCTAAAGGTAGGTGATTAGTCCATCATCTTGTACTTACTAATTGTAAATACATTTTCAATCAAACTAAATAATTTACTAGATTATGAATATAAAGATTAGCTTGGAGTGAAATTCAAACCCAAAATTCTGCCTACTGTGCGTATACATCACCAGTTACAGAACCAAGAGTTCCCAATGTTTGCTTCCACAATATATCAATTTATAAACATAGAGATCAATTGCCATGCCGACTTCAGAATATTTTATCATCATTTATTAATTTCTTACAATGATATTTACTTCATTCAAGTGTAATATAAAATCAAATTATAATAAAAAATCAATGATCATAATTACAATATTACATATTAAACTTTTTTGTACCTGAATCACGGCGGCAGCAATCGTTTCGATATCCAAAGACGTCAGGCCTCCCGACTCTATAAGAATCTGTGCTATTTCCGTCTGTTCTGATTTCAATGCATAATCCAGTGGAGTGCATCTATTGTAATGTAAATAATACATTATTAGCAAATAATACAATTTATAACTTGCTAAAAACTGAAAAAATATTTATTTGTCTGAAATAATATAAAGTTAATGTTCTAAATTTATTAAGACTTTTTATTAAACTTCAACAAATATGTGAATAAGAATATAGAATAAAATTAATTTAGAAAAAATTAAATGAAAAAACATATAGACATGTTTTTTATATCAATTAAAAAGAATAACTATTTTAAATGGTAAACGATAAACAATAATTACCACAACTTTCTACTATCTAAATATCAATAAGCCAGAAATGTAACGTGCTCTATAGAAAAATCTAATGCCCAAAATTTGAACAATACAGTGCACATTATAAAGAAATGCCATTCCTAAAAAGATGAGAAGAAAAACTATAAATCTCTTATTTTATAGAATAAGAGATTTATCCAGTATTCCAGATAATAATGACTTCTTATTGGGTTTCATCATAGTGCAGTTCTATTTTGTCTTTTAAAATTTATTTTATTAATTTTTTCAATACAGATTTTTTCATTCTGTAATTTTTTATATCAAGTACCCCCATCTTGTGCTAGCCAATCAATGCAATTAATTTTAAATTATTCTTTGTTTTATAAGCATAGAGGCTATTGTAAATTAAGTAATGCAGGTGTGGATGGATAGGTATGCATGCAATCATTACATTACAAGCGGGTGAATAGTGTTTACAAGAAATGTTACATAATGCTAGGATCTTCTTGAGAAACAGAGTGATTCAGTTTTTTTCCTGAAGAGCTGCGCAGCACTTCACTCTGCTTATGTCACTGTTTAGTATGTAATTAATAAAATAATGTAACTTTCAGTACTCCGTGCCATGTATTATTAAATGTACAAAAACTTTTTAATCAAAAGCTTTCATATATTTTAACAAAATTATATTTATTTTTAAAGGTACACCCTCTTATTATTTTTACAACATTTTATTATATCCTTTTATTTATTTATTTTATAATATATTTCAGTCTTACTTATACTAGCCCATAGTTTTACACAATTTAACAAAAATAATTTTATTTCTACAGATATGCTGTCATATTATTTTAATATTTTACTACATTTATTTATTTACTTATTTTTACCAAATGCTTTTAATTAGTTATTCCAGCTGACACTATAATAATTTTCAGGTAATTATATTTTTTGAGAAAACTTTTCTATGCATTATTAAATATAATTTAATATATTCTGTAATTCTTACATAATTTTTTGCTGATATATTTAATAAAATAAGACTAAAGAGCAGCATTAAGCCTTTCTAAATTATAGAAAATAAACTTACTTTTTCCATCAAAAAGAGAGTTCTTGTGTGATTTGTTCTCAACAGCAATCTTGTGCTAATTCCAAAGGAAATACAACTAATTGAGAGAACAGTAAGCAATGAAGTATCATTTGTAATACTTTGTGCAATTTATTTTTGTTTAAATTATCTGAGAGTTAAGACTCATAATTTAAACAAAAATACCAATGATTAGTATCGATCCACTCAGTACATGAAATGAAAGATTTACAAATGCTAGAATGAATAGAGATCTGCAAGTCTGCCATACAGTATGTCTGCATTAATTTAAGACATGGAAATCCCTATATGAGACTCCTGAATGACTTAAGGATGCTTAAAGACAGATTGGTTTTTTATTGTTTTCAATTGTATTCTACTGTTTTTAAATTAAAATTGAAACTTGTTTTTTGAATTCAGAAGATTGTTTTTAATTTTTTAAAAAAAGAAATTATTTTGAAAATTTTTTCTCATTAAGATTTGGAATGTTCTTTTGTGCATCAAATTTTAAACTGTATGAATAGTAAGTTCCATTTCTGGAAATTATGTCTGTTCGATAATGTTTTATTCAGCCTGAAGACAGGCATTTAATACAGCTGAAAATGTTTGCAGAAATCAAATACTTGCCAGAAAATAAGGTGTAATAATTCTTAAGCTGACAGTTAAAATTTAGAATTAACATATTTAACATAATGTTAATACTTAAATTATTGTGAGAATCAGAATGGGAATTATATAATTAAATTGATTAAATTATGAAGCTAAATACATCAATCTAAATTTGTGTGCTGTTTTGGATTGGGAACTGCTCCTATAGCGGAGACCCGATGTCATTTCCTTCATCTTTCAATGAAGAAAACGAGAATATAATTTTTACTACATGGAAAAAGTAATTATTTTCTCTTCAAGTTGCTAATAATTTATCGTGAGAAACTAATTTCTTTCTTAAAGATGTTTCACTAGAGGAAGCACATTTGTCACTTTTCTGACAAAAAGGAAATTGACTTTCCTTCTAACAACCCTTATCTGTCAAATTTGACCACCATCTGGTTGTCCACCCCCTCAACACATCCCCGAACATCCCATTTACGTACAAAAAACCATTTGATTTTATTGGTTCAAACAGAGAACAAAACAAGCAATTTCCTCCAATCGAGGAGTTTGCCGAAAATTTCCCTCAGCTCCATAACCAAAGTCTCTGAGCTCATGACTTTTTTGTTGTGCCGAGAAGTCCTTGACAATCCTCCGCCAATCTCCTCCGTCTTCACCAAACCTCCACTGCTGTATTACATCATATTGCTGAACAAGAGTCCACACAATATATACCAGCTGAGGTAGTATATATATTTTTGTAAGCTCTCTCTCTCGCAAGATCAAACAAGGAGTAGAAATCTCTTGTTAAATTGTAATCTACTTATAGTTTCTTATTATTAAATTTCATTTGATATTGAAAGATGGTCTCCTCTTTGAACTCGGCTCCAAGCTAAGTCTTATCACTTGCCCAGGACTCTCCCCACTCATCATTGTAACAGCCCTCCTCTAAAATTATACTTAAACGTGTGATAGGACATAGATCCCATCCCTATCTGGTGTCAGGAATCCTGACTGTAGATCGGAATTTTACAATCTTTGATCTAAAACATATTTTTAAGCCATCCTACGACCCTGTGACAGATCCGCAAGATCCTGCAAAATAAGTGGTATAAAATATAATCAACTACCCTTGGTTCTCACAATATAGTAGAATCTACTAAACTCAAATGAATTAATTTCAAATTTACAAAAGTTTACTATATATATATATTGTGATTATTCTGTAATCAAAACAAATCTGTTTTTCAAACCAAACTGAATATTCAAACAGATGTTCAAGAAGGAATTCAAGAAAAATGTAAGAGATAAACAAAATTTGCAAAAAACCATAATGAATAAATTGGTAATCAGCAATGAAAATAGAATAAGTCTAATAAATTTATGTGAAAAAATTTTGAAACCTATTTCTTAATAGAATTTTGTAATTTTAGAGATAGTTATTTTTGTCTTTCTCTATACCGAGAGCATTAACAGAGCTTTTTCTCAGGCTTCACATGGAATCAGACCTACAACAAGGCAGCTGGATGGCAAGGGAGAGGTTTGGCACATTCAAATCATCCTTGAAAATTTCTGAGATTTGGACTCAGATTTGAATCTAAATGCCAGAATTATAAGCTGAGCCATTTACAATCTCAGTCTTCCAGCAATTTTTAAAATTATTGTTATATAATTAATGAAATTATCAAATACATAATTATTTAATTACTTGACAATTAGAAATTTTTATTAAATATTTACAAAATTACCTTTTATTTACTGCAGCCATGCAATTAACATGAACACCATATTCACATAATAATCTCACAACATCCAGACAGCCATTCAAACAAGCAACATGAAGAGGGATTTTACCCTAAAATAATAAAAGGTAATTATTAAAATTTTGGTCTTTTTACATTATAGTTAGCCCTAAATAAGATGTAAATAAAAGCCCAAATCCATATAATGTTTATTGATGCAAATAACTCAAATAATAAAAAACTGAAAATGATTTATTTGCTTCGCACAACTTTTCATTCATCTTGAAGGGATTTTTTGGATTTGCTTAAACCGCATATGCTTCTTAAAGATAAATTTTTATTTAACTTTGGGTGATCCTTCTATTAATGTAAATATACTTGAAGATTTTGATAGAATTACAATAAATTATAATACAAAATACATGTTAGAATATAGTGGATTCATTAGTAAATTTTATTGTGATAAAGATGGGCAAAGCTGAAAGAACTGACCAAGTCACAGTGGATATGATCAGTGCATAGAATCTCATGGGGATATGTTGGCTAACAAAGATTATGAAGGTATTAAGGCAGCATGAAGAGATAAAGTATCATCTGAATGGAGAAAAGGTATTATAGTCCCAATATTCAAGAAAGGTTATAGAAAAAAAGGTGAAAATTACAGTGATCACATTACCTCATGTTGCCAAGATTTATGAAAGAGGTTTAGACTAGTGCAAAATCAGAAAAGTGGTGGAACACCAACTAGAAGAGGAACATGGGTTCAGAAGGAACCAATCTAACACAAATCTGATATTCTCTGTGAGACTACTGATAGACAAGAGTTGAGAATACAAAAAAGACTTAATAATGACTTTTATAGATAGTGAGAAAAAAAGAGAGATGCCCTTACTCTAGGGCCTTCCACACCATCTGTCTTGTGACACTAGAATATGATAGTGTCCCAAGACAGATGGTGTGGAAGGCACTAGAGTAAGGGCATCTCTCTCTTAGCAAAAATTATAAATCAGATACAAGCAATGTATATCATAAGCCTAAGTTGTTTCAAGACAGGAGTTGGGAAAACTGAGTGGTTCGAAGTAAAGACAGGACTTCGACAATGAAGTGTTTTGTTATCACTTCTGTTTATAATCACAATGGATGAAATCCATAAGAATGTAAAAAAAGCCCTAATGGAAAGAAGTTGTGGACTTGGCTATTTTCAGATGACATAGTATTGGTGAAAGACAGAAGAAGTCCAACATCAATTGTATGTTGGAACAGGGAGCTAGAGGAGTGGGGAATGAAGATAAACCAAGCAAAAAGCAAAACAGTGGTGATTTCAAGAAGAACGTGGGAGGGAAGAGAGAAAATTGAACCGAATGGAGAATGATTAGAGGATGTTGATGGTTTTAGATACCTGGGAGCAAAAGTATTAAAGGATGGAAAGATAAGCAAAGAAATAAGTAGAATACCATATGATGATGGCTTCTACCAGAGTATGAGCACTTTGATCTGGAAAAAGGAAGTGCCACTCAAATATAAGGAGGTCCTTTATCAATTATCAATATTATCTCAATTATGCAGCATGGACTACATCATGGTGAAAAGACAAATATACAGGCAGCAGAAATGAAATTCCTCAGGAGCATGCCAAAAAAGACCAGAAGAGACAGGATAATGAATGAAGAATTAAGGGAAAGAACAGGAATAAAAAATTTGGGAAGAAGATAGAACAAATTATACCAAGAGAGTTTGGACATACCAAGAGATTGCAAAAAAATAGAATACCAAAGTTAATATTGGAGAAGGAGATAGGGGAAGACCCAGAAAGAGGTGGATAGACAAAAGAGCTGAAGACCTACGAAAAAGGACTGACAATGTAACAATGGTGTTTGCAGAGGAGTGGTAGAAAGATAGAAAGAGATTGAGGTCTTTGGTCTATGGCTTCACTGGATTAAGGGTGAAGAAGAAAAGATAAAAAGTAAAATTAATTTGTATGATGTTATTTTAAAGAAAAAATCCTCCAATGAATTTATTGAAAAAAATTATACAAAATATAATTGTTTCATTATTATTATGAGCTATTTGCACAAAAATACAATAGTTAATATGTCAAATTCATATACATGTTTCAAACTTTTGCTCATCTTTAAGCCATATACAGTATAACAAATTTCCCAATAACTTAATATTGTAAATGTTTATAAGTGTAAATACCATACTTCCTGATACTTCCTAAATTCTAAGATGCACCATGAATTTGAAATTGAATTTTACAATTTTTTTATGGAATAAAAAACTTTTAACACTTTTGATACCACAAGAATCACTGATGTTCCTTACTTGTATTATAGTTTACCACTGTGTAATGTAGGTTCCATATGTTACTCAATATTAATTTACACATTTCAATTTCTATAAACCTGGCAAACAAGTGATGCTTTGAATTTTATAGCATGGCACACAAAGAATATCATTCTATACAATTATAATTTGTGCTGCCATTTTACATGATTTTATTCAACTATTAAAAATACTCTTTGTAAGTTCAGACAAAGGAAATACTGTTGGGTGAGCTCATAATTGCAATTTAAAACTGACACATAATTTACAGTTGTGCATAACTATATCCCCTTTCACACTGACTTTAAAACACAGATAATCCACAATATTTGCTAAAATTACAGTAATCTATCTGCAAACTCATCCAAATTGATACTACCATTGCTTATTGTAAAAATAAGTGCACATTATAAAGGTTTAAATTTCAAAGTTTAAGAATGTATGTAAATTTTCTTATGAATGACAAATTAATTGAGAACAAATGCCCGAATCAACTGACAAGCATAAATGTAAACTGCCAGATTAATTTTGAGTTACATTAAAGTAATTTAATTATTGAAATTTGGTCTAAGGGTAAATTATTGGGTCATTAATTTTCATAAAGATCAGTAATTAGAAATTAATTAATTTTTTTATTTTAAAACAACTATTATTAATTATTTAAGTCAATTTGTAACACAAAAAAAATATCAACTAATTTATTAACAAGTACTTACTTCATTGTCGGCAACATTAGGATTAGCACCATTTGCAAGTAAAACAGATGTACAATTAATGTGACCCTCGTGGCTGGCACAGTATAAAGGTGTTCTTCTGTTAAAGTGCAATAAATGATTATTACTATTTCTAAATAGATTATTACAAAAACATAATTATAAAATAAAAATAAAAGATACAGGTAAAAAAAGAGTAAAAGATGTTCTTTATGCTGACCTACAAAAATTGTTGATAAATTCTTTGTTATTTAATTTTTAATTAATTTATAATAAGTAATTATTTTTCATAATAATCTCAATGCCAAGTTTGAGATTTTTACAAATTCTCAATTGCTTAGTTTGAGTTGAGTTGTTCAATTAACAATTTCAATTTTGATTTTCTTTAATTACTAAATAAATAAAATTTAATTTGTATTGATTTTAAGTAATTAGTTGAAAAACTACCTATTTTAGACATAATTGAAAGATTTGATGGCAATGAAATTACTCATTACAAATGATTAATTTTGAGATAAGTAATATTTAATGTTTTGTTGAAAACTTAAAATTTAGTAAATTATGTTTCAGTAATATACAGTAATTCTTTTGCATTACGTAGACACTGATGGCAAACATATTATATAAATCAAAATTAATAATTATAATTAAATTAAATAATTTTTAGAAATTCTGGAAGAAAATAATCGGTTCAGAGCAGGACTCGAACCCACAACTCCCACTTACCAAAACTAATTAAATTTATACGCAGAAATATAGCCCGATGGAATCCGGTAGTTGTTTGGGATAATACAAATTTATCGAGTTTGAGAGATGTTTGTTTATATATAAATCAAAAACTTTAAAAGCTTATACACAGAGATTAAAAACAAATCTAATTTAAAAAATAAAAATAAAATCCAGTTAGTAAAATTAAAATTTTTATTTTACTAACTGGATTTTAGGTTTGGAAGTGTTATCGTATTATACAGGGTGTATCAGAATGATGGTTTAAAAATTTGGGGGATTGTAGAGGATGAAATTTTGAACGTTTTGATATAAGGAACCCATAGCCGGAAATTTGAACTAAAGTGTCTACAGCACTATTGCACATTCTATGCAGTCGGTATCTGAATGAAACAGCAGAATACAGTATTTATGACAAGTTTTATTGACAAAACAGTAGAGAGCAATCAAACTGTACATCGAATTAGTGGCTGCACTACTTTAGAGTAAATGTTTAATGTGACGACCACTAACTTCGTTACATAATGTGCAATGACGAACCATGTTTTGTCCGACTCTCTGTAAGATGCCATGCTCCCCTCTGATGGTGACCAGAAGGACGACAAGCACAAAGTGCACAATGTCCTGTACACAGGCTCAGTTAGACCATTGTAGTTTTGTGTTTACAGTCTTTCATCTGCAGCAATAACATGATGTCAATGGACGGAAGGGTAGCTACCAAAGTGAAGGGCGATCAAACACTTAGGCCGCTGTAGACACTTTAGTTCAAATTTCCGGCTATGGGTTCCTTATATCAAAACGTTCAAAATTTCATCCTCTACAATCCCCAAATTTTTAAAACGTCATTCTGATACACCCTGTATATGTACAGTTCGGGATAGGGTTTTTACATAAATCTAATTTTCAATCTCTGTGTGTATAAGTTGCTATTTCTAGATATTAATAAAGGTTTATAAAATGATAAAAGAACTCAAATCTTCCTCACTATTCTTTCGATCTCACCAAAATCATCCAAATCTATTTTCTTAATCTCTGCTATTTTTTAATTGCAGTTATTACAATTTGTTAACAGTATTTCAGATAATGGTATGTAATTTAATATTTCAGATAGTATGTAATGATGTAAGATTAATCAAAATAATGAAAAAAATTATATTATATTTATGTATTGAAGGTAGAGAGGCACCAGAGCATGTGCTCTCTTTTTATTTTTTGGAATATTTGAAATTGGTAATTTGTTCAAATAGAGATACAAACTTTATTAGACATAAGAAAGCAATATATTATTTGTATTATTGTGCCCCTCTTCTCATCTTTATTCCAGATCTGCCATTGTACCGTAAGGATTATACAATTGTCAAATTGTCAGTACTGACAATTTGACAATTGTACAATCCTTACGGTACAATGGCAGATCTGGAATAAAGATGAGAAGAGGGGCACAATAATACAAATAATATATTGCTTTCTTATGTCTAATAAAGTTTGTATCTCTATTTGAACAAATTACCAATTTCAAATATTATAATATATCAAATATGCAGCATTATATATATATATATTATAATATTTGTAATACAGTATAGTCAACTTATCTTATAATATAATCAAAATGAGTTGATAATAATAATAAGTGCAGAACCCAAATGGTTAGGAATTAAAAATTGAAATTTGGTACACACTTAGAGTATGTCACCAGAATGTACAGTACACTAAGAAGGGATTTTTCGAAATTCCCCTCTGCGGGGAGAGGGAGAGGATTAAGAATTACCTTGAAGTACTTGGCTTCTACTGTACTATTTTAAATGCAGTTTTTGCATTTTTTAGTGGAAATCAAACATATTTTTAGACTCATCTAAGAATTTTCTAATTTTTAAGTAAAAACTTAAACTTAAAAACTCACACCAAGCTTTGTATAGTTTCTGAATACAAATTCACTGAGTTCAGCATTAATAAAGTTTCTTTAGTATTAACATAAGCACTTTCGACGAGTGTATAACCATCGTCTTCAGGTGAAAAGAACAAATTTTAACAAAACAAACATGTAGGGGGATGTTCCAATGGAACAGAATATTTAAATTCAAACCAGGTGTCTGGAAATTCCGTTAAGAACGTGCAACTAGTTTTTGATATGTTCGAATCTTTATATTTTACGATGCTAGCAGCGCATGCGTGGAAATGCTACCGCATTGGCGATACGATGTTAGGCGCGTTTTGTTTTTTAGATGCCGATACAAGGCAAACCACACCTCGGGTAGATCGAGGGTGGGAACATTGCACGTTTCTGAAGTAGCCACGAGAAGCGCTTCCCAGATGAACACCAGCCTTTGACTTTTGCAGCATTTAATTATTGCCGTTCTGGGCCATAACGGGTTGTAGCCTTGCTCGAGAACTTTTTTAGCGAGCTCTGTAGAACATCTTCCTTTGGCTACCTTGTCCTGATGCTCAGCAAGGCAGGAGGCAAGCATTCTTGTTGTTGCTCCTATGCATCTTGTAATAGCTCCTGACCAGCTATTATGGGAGCATTACCGTATGTATGGGAGACGAATTAATAAAATTTAGTTAATAATTATGTTAAAAGTATACAAAATTTTATTAATTCTTCAACCATTTTTGAAAATTCCAGAATTTATTCTAAATGTAATATCGCCGTCTTCCTCCGCAACCCTTTCACTTCTAAAAATTTGCATAATTATGTTAAACTACTATAAAGTAGTGCAACATTTGATTGCTAATAACTCTGATCAACACTTTTAGTGAATGCTACAAATTTAAAATAGAGTTTGTATACTTTTAATGCAGTTATTAACTAAATTTTTTAAAATTTATTAGAAGACACTCCGACAGTTCCCTTGTTAGATCTAGATACAAAATATTTAGATTGGCAACAATGAGTGTAACAGAAGGGATATTTTAATTGCCAAATTGCCATTTTACCCCACGCTGTACTATCTTTACTTCCTGTCTATTTGGCACTTTTTAAATTTTACCAAATAACCAGAACAAAATGACAAACTGGCTGAGACGCAGGGACCACATCACCAAACCACAACAGTCCTGGTCAAAGCAGAGCGTCTGGTAAGCCTACCTTTAGCATCTAGGTGGTTTATTAGCTGAAATTCGAGCTCTTTCTACATTTATCTTAATCACAATTAATGGTAAAAGTTTGTTTTCCAGAATTTGTTTCTTTCATAAAAATATTGATGGAATTGTTGTTTGTATTTGTTCTATATTCTTTACTATACAACATTTTCAATAAAACATTCTTTTTAAAATGTGTCAGTTCTTTGGGAAAGAAGAGTTATCTCACTGTTTTAAAATTGAATTGGCTCGAGATCAAAAACATAAACGAATAAAATACAATATAAATATGGAGAAAAACAACACAAAATAATAATAATAATAATTTTTGAAATTTCTGTGGAAGCTGAACAGAAAATTGTGCAGATGAATTTCCTATTTTTACACACCAAAAATTTTTGTGTTGAAGTGTAGCCAATAGGAGAAGTCCTTCATGATGATATTCACTGTAGTCAGATACAGTAGTTCTATCTTGATTTGAAAAATGGCACTTGAAGAACCAAAAGTTGTTCAAGTCTACATTTAGACACACACAACTACCATAAATAATCAGGCTATAATTTAAAAATAATAATTATGAATTACAAATAAATTTGACACTAGAGGAAGGTGTTAGGTGCCATCTTGTATTAAAATTAATAATTATAATATTTAATTAAATAATTTAGATTAAACTGAAAGAAAAGAATCAGCCTGAAGTGAGACTCGAACCTGCAACTCCCACTTACTGTGCAGTCACATTGCCAGTTATGCTACCCAGACACCTCTGGTCCAATCTCCTCTTCCAGTATATATACATTCAAGATATAATCATTGTCGGTTATTATGGTGCCGACTTGGAAAGCATTCACACCCTCATCCAGAAATTCATAATTATTACTTCTGAATTATAGCCCAATTATTTACAGTAGTTGCAGATGTCTATTTGCTATGCATCAGGTTTCAGCTGGTGTTTATATTTGTAAGTCTACATTTGATATAAGGTTTAATGTACCATACCTATTTGAGATAATTTATTACTGTTTAATAGATTTTTTAGATTATTTCACATCATTGTTTGATGTAAAGCTCTTTTTGATTGTGTGATGGTTGGACCGAATAAAAATAAAACAAAAAAAATTAAGATTAACTAAAGAATAAACTTAAACAAAGTAACCCTCCATTTTTCCCCTCTTTTGAAATCTCGTTGAAATCTTACAACAAAAAAATGAACACATTTCCTTCCCCGGATCCGCTTCCTTTCTCTCCAGAACACGAGAATGAATCAATGGGAACTTATCGCAAAAAAATTTGCGATTGGCGTAAAACGATAACGTGACTTGAGATATAAAAGAGGGGTGACAAAAGAAGAAGGGGTTCCATCACTGCCGTTCGTAATTGTGGTCCATCATCGTTGTTTGAGAGTCAAGCATCGATCATCACCGTTTGTCTAGAGCCATCCATCATGTCCAGATCTAAGTCACGTCATTCTGTAACCACAATCCTGGAGGTATGATAACAAATATTGTAAACTCTCTCTCTTGGCACATACCCCATCACTTCCGCATGTAGAATCTTGAAGTTAGTTATGTTATCTAAGCTATTGTCTAATAAATTTTTGTTATTGCCGTTCGTAAAATTTTAAAGTTTTACGAACGGCAGTGATGGAACCCCTCCTTCTTCTTTGTTTTGTTGTTAAATGGTGTCTTTTACTCGAATATCGCCAATGCCTGACCGACGACCCCTCTCACCTCCTCCACTCAACTTGGCAAAAAGAATCCCAACTTTTCAGGATAGGAAAAAATAGATAAGCCATCCTTTGACCAGTGAGGAGGCTTAACCAGCCTGTAACGTGACCCGGAAGAGGTACAACTCTGTCCTACCTCAGGGGCTACCCACAATTGTATTAACTATAGTTCATGCATCAGCATGTTATTAAGCTTAAATAATGTACTGGTACATTATGTCTTCAAAACAATTAGTAACTCATTAATGTCAATTATGATATTAATTAACTAAACTATTTCCTGAAATCCATTATAGTTGTGTAAGCAAAGTATAAATAAACAGGAAGACAGAGTAATCCCAACTGTGAATGCCAAGCATGTCCATCACATCTATTATATTAACTCTATAAATGGCTATCCCCAACACTCATGTTGCAGAAATGATTTAAATGTTGAAGAAAAATTGAGAAAAAACTAAGTATTGAATTCCTTGTAAAAAAGTTGTGACAAAGATTAAATGTAAAAATTTGATGTTCTAATATGTCCTAATTTTTTAGTGTTGTTTTTGCATTTGTTGGGTCAATTTGATTGTCAAACACCAAATGTAGATTGTATTAATGAAAATGTACAATTATGCACATAGGGTAATAGCAGACAATCTTTTCGGATTACCTTACGTGCAATCAGGATTCAAGCACATGTTTATGACATTTTCTTGCAGCTTCAAAGACATCAGGTTCAACATTAAATAACAGAAGAAGAAAAAAGCAGCACATGCAAATTATCACATTAATCCAATTGAAATAGTCCTAAAAGACAAGATGAAGAATAAACGAGAAAAAGGAAAGCTTCCACAGAGAGATGACTCACCCTTTCTACTAGTGGGTTTGCAGCTTCAAAACCTAATCATAAAACAAATAAAAATCAACAACCCAAAGTCTGTTGAGTATAAAGAATACTTTTGCATCTATTGCAAAGAAAGATTCACTATCTCACTTACTAAAGACTGTTCTATACGATTTTTGGTAAACTTTTCAACTACTTCAAGCAATCGTCCTCTTGCATTTCTGTAGTTTTATCACAGATTTTATTGACAACCATTCCATGCCTCTTTTTAAATTTATGCAGCCATTCTCTGCCTCCTTTGATTCTGGTATGTCCGAACTGTTGTCCAAATTGTTCAACTTGTCCTCTAAAAATTTTTCTTTTACAGTAATATTCTTGTACACTGTACTGTACAAACCACTTCAGAATGATTTTTCAGCATCTGGGTACTCACATTTACTTTATTTTCTTATTATCTGAGTATGTTGTTCATTAAACATTTCTAAAACCCTCTCCTTGTTTTTCAGATACATAAAGAAATATCAAATTATTTTGCAGTTTTTGTTTTCCTACATAGTCTTTATGACAGATACCATTTATTATATTGAAAATATCTTTACTTATCCTGTTTGCCTTGTATGGAATGAAAATTGTCAATACACTGTTTAACTGGTCAGTATCAGCAATGAAAATGTCAACGCATAATTCACCCTTTACAGTGAAATTTATACAATATGAATGATTAGTTTCAAATATAGCAATACATATAGATGAATATATAAATCTGGTTGGCCAATAACTCAGCAAGTTGTCAAATCACAGATATTTTTGTTATATTTTGAAATCCTCAAAACCTAAAAATTTTAAAAAGCTAAGATTTGACAGGTCAATTTGCATTAAGAATAAGATTGTTACAATGAACACATCATAAACCTAAATTCCATCCAATAACATAAAATTAACACATCTATAAATGTTTTCAACCAACTTCGAAGATGTGTTTTAGGTTTAAAGCTAACTGTTTGTCTTTACAATTGATACAGTTGCATTTCTGGCAAACTTTAAAGAACTCCAGGGCCTCTAAGTCTCTGCTATGGTCACATGAGGGGCATTAGGTATCAAACTCACCTTACTAAGCTTAGCCTCAATGTTATCCAAGACATATATAGATAGAGCAGAGAAGAGTTTCGTGTTGTCAATGTCATAATTTATTTATGCTCATTTATGTGGTATGGGCAAAAATCAGGTTTGCATTAGAGCAGCATCTAGAAGACATCATTATTATCTGGCAATCAAGATCAGATATTAATGCCCTCACTTGATGAATAAATGATAACCCTTATGGACTGCTTCTAAGAGCTGAACAGATGAGTAACACAGAAGCCCATTATACATACAGATGTCAGCATTTGGTTTGTTGATGATAAAATTGAGACCATAGTTTATTGCAAACCTGGTTCCTGCCACTATATGTACCAGCCAGCTCCAATGGTCCTTATGACAAGTTGGCCACCTCCAGAGCCCTCACTAAAAGAGCACAAACTCATTGTTCCAACTTAGTGGATATTGAATGTGAACTGGGTCTGATCACCTGGATAGCGCAAAGTGCACAGCTTTTTGTGATTACTTAATCTACCAGTTAACCAATAAGTATAGTGTTTAGAGTAGCAATTGTAGTATTATAAATAATACCACTATCAGATGGGACAGGAAAACACTGTGTACTTACATATGACACTTGCATGCAATATTTAAATAAATAGCAAAACATAAGGATGCTTACATTGCATATATGTGTAATCCCACTAAATACATGCTACTAAGAAATGAGAAAGACCTCATAAACAAGGAAAGGGCACCTGGGTTTACAGAATCCCTGAAGGATAATAGATTTGATAGCGACCCTGTTTACACAGGTGCCACAAAGAGATGGTTAAGCAGCATGTAAAAGAGCATAAATATGATATTGACAACATGAAACCCTTCTTTGCTCTGTCCACATATACTTTGGATAATGTTGAGGCTAAGTGTGACCAGATGAGTTTAATATTTATCACCCCTCATGTTATCACATCAGTGACCTAGAGCCCGTGGAGGTCTAAAGCTTGCCAGAAATGTAACTGTATCAACCTTAAAGACAAAAATCAAATTCTGTGCTTGTGGTAGATGCATTTAAAACCATCCTTATCATCCATTCCTGCCCAATCACACACTTTGCACTCCTGATTAGTTCATAATTATTTAAATTCACATTATGCTGACATTCTTATTGAAACGTTCCATTGTAGAACAGTTAGCTTTAAACCTAAAGCAGAGCTTGGAAGAAGGTTGAAAACTTTCGTAGCTCTGTTAATTTCATGTTACTGGATGGAACTGGTTATCTGATGTGTTTAGTGTTACAGAGTGGTCCAGTTTCTGGAAAATATAATTCTGTCTTTTAATAAGATTGTTACTTTTAAATTTTATGTTATGCATTCAGAGACATAATTCTATACAATACCAATCTTCAATTTTCTGATTAATGTTGCTCATCCCCTCAAAAATGCAAAAGAAAGCATACTGGATCCTTAGTAGCAATAGACTATAAGGCGGCTAAGCTCTTTCACCTTAGTGACCATATGCAGTATATATAATATATACTTTTGCTTTCATTATATAAACTTATGTTCTGTTACGTTTTTTACACTTGGACTATAGCTAATAGGTCTAGTGCTGGCAAGACAAAAGCCAATCAAAATCTTTTTAGCTTACTCCCTTAGCCACCCAATGATTTATTTCTGGCTATGGGATTGAAGCATACAAAATCAGACACAAAATGAAGTCTCTGAGTCTTAAATTTTGATTTAATGAAATATTTCAAGACTACTTGGATTTTTAGAAACACAAAATGCATTGAATCTATAGAAGTTAAGTAGAAACAAAAATAAAATTCAAGTTAACAGAATTGTCAATTAAGTAAGTTGAACTTAAGTAAGTAGAACTTACATTATACTATAGTTTTCTATACTTACCCATAAAAATCCTGACAGTTTGGATCACATCCATTTTGAAGTAAAATCTGGCAAACGTAAGCGTGGCCTCCCAATGCTGCCCTAAATTACACAAAAATAGAGTTAAAAATATATATCAATAAAATATTTCTTATTATTTCTAAATTAGAAAACATAAGAAATCAGAAACTTTTGACTATAAGATTTAAAAATTTGAAATAAATGGAAAATAACAAATAACATTGTCTACTTCATTCCAGTCAAAAATCAGAAATGTGTACAATTTTATCATATAGTAATAAAACTAATTACATTAATAAATATTGGGTTGTTTGGAAAGTAATTTTGTTTTTTTCCGTGAAAAAAGNTTTTTTTAAATGTATTACTTGGCTTTAATTTGAGTATGTTTTTCGCGTTGGAACGAATTATTTGGTTTTACATGTAATCGTATAAGAAAAGATGATCCACCTTACGACATTTTCATGATACGATCTCAGTTTCGGAACGAATTAATTTCATATCCTGAGGTACCACTGTATTTCAAATAACAGGCAAAGGGAGATTATGCAAATTCTTATTTTCTTTAAAACTAATCAAACTTAACTGTTGTCAAAATATTTAAGGTACTTCAACATTGTAAACTTACTAAGTTTTAAAATGAAATAAATAATTCAAATATATATAAACCATAAATCTAAATCTAAATTTTGGATTATGTATTAAATTATTAGCTGATATGTATTAAAGTAGCTAATCTTTTGTTTAGATTATTAGAATTCAAAAAATTAATATATGATTCAAAATAATCCAGTGATTTAAATTTATGCCTCACTATCAAATTAGGGTTTTTGTAGTTATGTTATATATGTATATCTATTGACTACAGATAAAGTAATTGAATAATGCTAATATATATATAAACACATACAAAGAATATATAATCACTGGATATTATTTTCATATCTAAATAACTACATTCCAAATTTTCAGGCTATAACTAAGGTAACAATTAAATGATTAAATGGTGTAATTTTGCCTAAAGGTAGGTGATTAGTCCATCATCTTGTACTTACTAATTGTAAATACATTTTCAATCAAACTAAATAATTTACTAGATTATGAATATAAAGATTAGCTTGGAGTGAAATTCAAACCCAAAATTCTGCCTACTGTGCGTATACATCACCAGTTACAGAACCAAGAGTTCCCAATGTTTGCTTCCACAATATATCAATTTATAAACATAGAGATCAATTGCCATGCCGACTTCAGAATATTTTATCATCATTTATTAATTTCTTACAATGATATTTACTTCATTCAAGTGTAATATAAAATCAAATTATAATAAAAAATCAATGATCATAATTACAATATTACATATTAAACTTTTTTGTACCTGAATCACGGCGGCAGCAATCGTTTCGATATCCAAAGACGTCAGGCCTCCCGACTCTATAAGAATCTGTGCTATTTCCGTCTGTTCTGATTTCAATGCATAATCCAGTGGAGTGCATCTATTGTAATGTAAATAATACATTATTAGCAAATAATACAATTTATAACTTGCTAAAAACTGAAAAAATATTTATTTGTCTGAAATAATATAAAGTTAATGTTCTAAATTTATTAAGACTTTTTATTAAACTTCAACAAATATGTGAATAAGAATATAGAATAAAATTAATTTAGAAAAAATTAAATGAAAAAACATATAGACATGTTTTTTATATCAATTAAAAAGAATAACTATTTTAAATGGTAAACGATAAACAATAATTACCACAACTTTCTACTATCTAAATATCAATAAGCCAGAAATGTAACGTGCTCTATAGAAAAATCTAATGCCCAAAATTTGAACAATACAGTGCACATTATAAAGAAATGCCATTCCTAAAAAGATGAGAAGAAAAACTATAAATCTCTTATTTTATAGAATAAGAGATTTATCCAGTATTCCAGATAATAATGACTTCTTATTGGGTTTCATCATAGTGCAGTTCTATTTTGTCTTTTAAAATTTATTTTATTAATTTTTTCAATACAGATTTTTTCATTCTGTAATTTTTTATATCAAGTACCCCCATCTTGTGCTAGCCAATCAATGCAATTAATTTTAAATTATTCTTTGTTTTATAAGCATAGAGGCTATTGTAAATTAAGTAATGCAGGTGTGGATGGATAGGTATGCATGCAATCATTACATTACAAGCGGGTGAATAGTGTTTACAAGAAATGTTACATAATGCTAGGATCTTCTTGAGAAACAGAGTGATTCAGTTTTTTTCCTGAAGAGCTGCGCAGCACTTCACTCTGCTTATGTCACTGTTTAGTATGTAATTAATAAAATAATGTAACTTTCAGTACTCCGTGCCATGTATTATTAAATGTACAAAAACTTTTTAATCAAAAGCTTTCATATATTTTAACAAAATTATATTTATTTTTAAAGGTACACCCTCTTATTATTTTTACAACATTTTATTATATCCTTTTATTTATTTATTTTATAATATATTTCAGTCTTACTTATACTAGCCCATAGTTTTACACAATTTAACAAAAATAATTTTATTTCTACAGATATGCTGTCATATTATTTTAATATTTTACTACATTTATTTATTTACTTATTTTTACCAAATGCTTTTAATTAGTTATTCCAGCTGACACTATAATAATTTTCAGGTAATTATATTTTTTGAGAAAACTTTTCTATGCATTATTAAATATAATTTAATATATTCTGTAATTCTTACATAATTTTTTGCTGATATATTTAATAAAATAAGACTAAAGAGCAGCATTAAGCCTTTCTAAATTATAGAAAATAAACTTACTTTTTCCATCAAAAAGAGAGTTCTTGTGTGATTTGTTCTCAACAGCAATCTTGTGCTAATTCCAAAGGAAATACAACTAATTGAGAGAACAGTAAGCAATGAAGTATCATTTGTAATACTTTGTGCAATTTATTTTTGTTTAAATTATCTGAGAGTTAAGACTCATAATTTAAACAAAAATACCAATGATTAGTATCGATCCACTCAGTACATGAAATGAAAGATTTACAAATGCTAGAATGAATAGAGATCTGCAAGTCTGCCATACAGTATGTCTGCATTAATTTAAGACATGGAAATCCCTATATGAGACTCCTGAATGACTTAAGGATGCTTAAAGACAGATTGGTTTTTTATTGTTTTCAATTGTATTCTACTGTTTTTAAATTAAAATTGAAACTTGTTTTTTGAATTCAGAAGATTGTTTTTAATTTTTTAAAAAAAGAAATTATTTTGAAAATTTTTTCTCATTAAGATTTGGAATGTTCTTTTGTGCATCAAATTTTAAACTGTATGAATAGTAAGTTCCATTTCTGGAAATTATGTCTGTTCGATAATGTTTTATTCAGCCTGAAGACAGGCATTTAATACAGCTGAAAATGTTTGCAGAAATCAAATACTTGCCAGAAAATAAGGTGTAATAATTCTTAAGCTGACAGTTAAAATTTAGAATTAACATATTTAACATAATGTTAATACTTAAATTATTGTGAGAATCAGAATGGGAATTATATAATTAAATTGATTAAATTATGAAGCTAAATACATCAATCTAAATTTGTGTGCTGTTTTGGATTGGGAACTGCTCCTATAGCGGAGACCCGATGTCATTTCCTTCATCTTTCAATGAAGAAAACGAGAATATAATTTTTACTACATGGAAAAAGTAATTATTTTCTCTTCAAGTTGCTAATAATTTATCGTGAGAAACTAATTTCTTTCTTAAAGATGTTTCACTAGAGGAAGCACATTTGTCACTTTTCTGACAAAAAGGAAATTGACTTTCCTTCTAACAACCCTTATCTGTCAAATTTGACCACCATCTGGTTGTCCACCCCCTCAACACATCCCCGAACATCCCATTTACGTACAAAAAACCATTTGATTTTATTGGTTCAAACAGAGAACAAAACAAGCAATTTCCTCCAATCGAGGAGTTTGCCGAAAATTTCCCTCAGCTCCATAACCAAAGTCTCTGAGCTCATGACTTTTTTGTTGTGCCGAGAAGTCCTTGACAATCCTCCGCCAATCTCCTCCGTCTTCACCAAACCTCCACTGCTGTATTACATCATATTGCTGAACAAGAGTCCACACAATATATACCAGCTGAGGTAGTATATATATTTTTGTAAGCTCTCTCTCTCGCAAGATCAAACAAGGAGTAGAAATCTCTTGTTAAATTGTAATCTACTTATAGTTTCTTATTATTAAATTTCATTTGATATTGAAAGATGGTCTCCTCTTTGAACTCGGCTCCAAGCTAAGTCTTATCACTTGCCCAGGACTCTCCCCACTCATCATTGTAACAGCCCTCCTCTAAAATTATACTTAAACGTGTGATAGGACATAGATCCCATCCCTATCTGGTGTCAGGAATCCTGACTGTAGATCGGAATTTTACAATCTTTGATCTAAAACATATTTTTAAGCCATCCTACGACCCTGTGACAGATCCGCAAGATCCTGCAAAATAAGTGGTATAAAATATAATCAACTACCCTTGGTTCTCACAATATAGTAGAATCTACTAAACTCAAATGAATTAATTTCAAATTTACAAAAGTTTACTATATATATATATTGTGATTATTCTGTAATCAAAACAAATCTGTTTTTCAAACCAAACTGAATATTCAAACAGATGTTCAAGAAGGAATTCAAGAAAAATGTAAGAGATAAACAAAATTTGCAAAAAACCATAATGAATAAATTGGTAATCAGCAATGAAAATAGAATAAGTCTAATAAATTTATGTGAAAAAATTTTGAAACCTATTTCTTAATAGAATTTTGTAATTTTAGAGATAGTTATTTTTGTCTTTCTCTATACCGAGAGCATTAACAGAGCTTTTTCTCAGGCTTCACATGGAATCAGACCTACAACAAGGCAGCTGGATGGCAAGGGAGAGGTTTGGCACATTCAAATCATCCTTGAAAATTTCTGAGATTTGGACTCAGATTTGAATCTAAATGCCAGAATTATAAGCTGAGCCATTTACAATCTCAGTCTTCCAGCAATTTTTAAAATTATTGTTATATAATTAATGAAATTATCAAATACATAATTATTTAATTACTTGACAATTAGAAATTTTTATTAAATATTTACAAAATTACCTTTTATTTACTGCAGCCATGCAATTAACATGAACACCATATTCACATAATAATCTCACAACATCCAGACAGCCATTCAAACAAGCAACATGAAGAGGGATTTTACCCTAAAATAATAAAAGGTAATTATTAAAATTTTGGTCTTTTTACATTATAGTTAGCCCTAAATAAGATGTAAATAAAAGCCCAAATCCATATAATGTTTATTGATGCAAATAACTCAAATAATAAAAAACTGAAAATGATTTATTTGCTTCGCACAACTTTTCATTCATCTTGAAGGGATTTTTTGGATTTGCTTAAACCGCATATGCTTCTTAAAGATAAATTTTTATTTAACTTTGGGTGATCCTTCTATTAATGTAAATATACTTGAAGATTTTGATAGAATTACAATAAATTATAATACAAAATACATGTTAGAATATAGTGGATTCATTAGTAAATTTTATTGTGATAAAGATGGGCAAAGCTGAAAGAACTGACCAAGTCACAGTGGATATGATCAGTGCATAGAATCTCATGGGGATATGTTGGCTAACAAAGATTATGAAGGTATTAAGGCAGCATGAAGAGATAAAGTATCATCTGAATGGAGAAAAGGTATTATAGTCCCAATATTCAAGAAAGGTTATAGAAAAAAAGGTGAAAATTACAGTGATCACATTACCTCATGTTGCCAAGATTTATGAAAGAGGTTTAGACTAGTGCAAAATCAGAAAAGTGGTGGAACACCAACTAGAAGAGGAACATGGGTTCAGAAGGAACCAATCTAACACAAATCTGATATTCTCTGTGAGACTACTGATAGACAAGAGTTGAGAATACAAAAAAGACTTAATAATGACTTTTATAGATAGTGAGAAAAAAAGAGAGATGCCCTTACTCTAGGGCCTTCCACACCATCTGTCTTGTGACACTAGAATATGATAGTGTCCCAAGACAGATGGTGTGGAAGGCACTAGAGTAAGGGCATCTCTCTCTTAGCAAAAATTATAAATCAGATACAAGCAATGTATATCATAAGCCTAAGTTGTTTCAAGACAGGAGTTGGGAAAACTGAGTGGTTCGAAGTAAAGACAGGACTTCGACAATGAAGTGTTTTGTTATCACTTCTGTTTATAATCACAATGGATGAAATCCATAAGAATGTAAAAAAAGCCCTAATGGAAAGAAGTTGTGGACTTGGCTATTTTCAGATGACATAGTATTGGTGAAAGACAGAAGAAGTCCAACATCAATTGTATGTTGGAACAGGGAGCTAGAGGAGTGGGGAATGAAGATAAACCAAGCAAAAAGCAAAACAGTGGTGATTTCAAGAAGAACGTGGGAGGGAAGAGAGAAAATTGAACCGAATGGAGAATGATTAGAGGATGTTGATGGTTTTAGATACCTGGGAGCAAAAGTATTAAAGGATGGAAAGATAAGCAAAGAAATAAGTAGAATACCATATGATGATGGCTTCTACCAGAGTATGAGCACTTTGATCTGGAAAAAGGAAGTGCCACTCAAATATAAGGAGGTCCTTTATCAATTATCAATATTATCTCAATTATGCAGCATGGACTACATCATGGTGAAAAGACAAATATACAGGCAGCAGAAATGAAATTCCTCAGGAGCATGCCAAAAAAGACCAGAAGAGACAGGATAATGAATGAAGAATTAAGGGAAAGAACAGGAATAAAAAATTTGGGAAGAAGATAGAACAAATTATACCAAGAGAGTTTGGACATACCAAGAGATTGCAAAAAAATAGAATACCAAAGTTAATATTGGAGAAGGAGATAGGGGAAGACCCAGAAAGAGGTGGATAGACAAAAGAGCTGAAGACCTACGAAAAAGGACTGACAATGTAACAATGGTGTTTGCAGAGGAGTGGTAGAAAGATAGAAAGAGATTGAGGTCTTTGGTCTATGGCTTCACTGGATTAAGGGTGAAGAAGAAAAGATAAAAAGTAAAATTAATTTGTATGATGTTATTTTAAAGAAAAAATCCTCCAATGAATTTATTGAAAAAAATTATACAAAATATAATTGTTTCATTATTATTATGAGCTATTTGCACAAAAATACAATAGTTAATATGTCAAATTCATATACATGTTTCAAACTTTTGCTCATCTTTAAGCCATATACAGTATAACAAATTTCCCAATAACTTAATATTGTAAATGTTTATAAGTGTAAATACCATACTTCCTGATACTTCCTAAATTCTAAGATGCACCATGAATTTGAAATTGAATTTTACAATTTTTTTATGGAATAAAAAACTTTTAACACTTTTGATACCACAAGAATCACTGATGTTCCTTACTTGTATTATAGTTTACCACTGTGTAATGTAGGTTCCATATGTTACTCAATATTAATTTACACATTTCAATTTCTATAAACCTGGCAAACAAGTGATGCTTTGAATTTTATAGCATGGCACACAAAGAATATCATTCTATACAATTATAATTTGTGCTGCCATTTTACATGATTTTATTCAACTATTAAAAATACTCTTTGTAAGTTCAGACAAAGGAAATACTGTTGGGTGAGCTCATAATTGCAATTTAAAACTGACACATAATTTACAGTTGTGCATAACTATATCCCCTTTCACACTGACTTTAAAACACAGATAATCCACAATATTTGCTAAAATTACAGTAATCTATCTGCAAACTCATCCAAATTGATACTACCATTGCTTATTGTAAAAATAAGTGCACATTATAAAGGTTTAAATTTCAAAGTTTAAGAATGTATGTAAATTTTCTTATGAATG
This sequence comes from Centruroides sculpturatus, assembly GCF_000671375.1. Classification (NCBI taxonomy): domain Eukaryota; kingdom Metazoa; phylum Arthropoda; class Arachnida; order Scorpiones; family Buthidae; genus Centruroides; species Centruroides sculpturatus. The sequence goes on from NW_019384525.1 coordinate 58,349, forward strand.
ACAAATTAATTGAGAACAAATGCCCGAATCAACTGACAAGCATAAATGTAAACTGCCAGATTAATTTTGAGTTACATTAAAGTAATTTAATTATTGAAATTTGGTCTAAGGGTAAATTATTGGGTCATTAATTTTCATAAAGATCAGTAATTAGAAATTAATTAATTTTTTTATTTTAAAACAACTATTATTAATTATTTAAGTCAATTTGTAACACAAAAAAAATATCAACTAATTTATTAACAAGTACTTACTTCATTGTCGGCAACATTAGGATTAGCACCATTTGCAAGTAAAACAGATGTACAATTAATGTGACCCTCGTGGCTGGCACAGTATAAAGGTGTTCTTCTGTTAAAGTGCAATAAATGATTATTACTATTTCTAAATAGATTATTACAAAAACATAATTATAAAATAAAAATAAAAGATACAGGTAAAAAAAGAGTAAAAGATGTTCTTTATGCTGACCTACAAAAATTGTTGATAAATTCTTTGTTATTTAATTTTTAATTAATTTATAATAAGTAATTATTTTTCATAATAATCTCAATGCCAAGTTTGAGATTTTTACAAATTCTCAATTGCTTAGTTTGAGTTGAGTTGTTCAATTAACAATTTCAATTTTGATTTTCTTTAATTACTAAATAAATAAAATTTAATTTGTATTGATTTTAAGTAATTAGTTGAAAAACTACCTATTTTAGACATAATTGAAAGATTTGATGGCAATGAAATTACTCATTACAAATGATTAATTTTGAGATAAGTAATATTTAATGTTTTGTTGAAAACTTAAAATTTAGTAAATTATGTTTCAGTAATATACAGTAATTCTTTTGCATTACGTAGACACTGATGGCAAACATATTATATAAATCAAAATTAATAATTATAATTAAATTAAATAATTTTTAGAAATTCTGGAAGAAAATAATCGGTTCAGAGCAGGACTCGAACCCACAACTCCCACTTACCAAAACTAATTAAATTTATACGCAGAAATATAGCCCGATGGAATCCGGTAGTTGTTTGGGATAATACAAATTTATCGAGTTTGAGAGATGTTTGTTTATATATAAATCAAAAACTTTAAAAGCTTATACACAGAGATTAAAAACAAATCTAATTTAAAAAATAAAAATAAAATCCAGTTAGTAAAATTAAAATTTTTATTTTACTAACTGGATTTTAGGTTTGGAAGTGTTATCGTATTATACAGGGTGTATCAGAATGATGGTTTAAAAATTTGGGGGATTGTAGAGGATGAAATTTTGAACGTTTTGATATAAGGAACCCATAGCCGGAAATTTGAACTAAAGTGTCTACAGCACTATTGCACGTTCTATGCAGTCGGTATCTGAATGAAACAGCAGAATACAGTATTTATGACAAGTTTTATTGACAAAACAGTAGAGAGCAATCAAACTGTACATCGAATTAGTGGCTGCACTACTTTAGAGTAAATGTTTAATGTGACGACCACTAACTTCGTTACATAATGTGCAATGACGAACCATGTTTTGTCCGACTCTCTGTAAGATGCCATGCTCCCCTCTGATGGTGACCAGAAGGACGACAAGCACAAAGTGCACAATGTCCTGTACACAGGCTCAGTTAGACCATTGTAGTTTTGTGTTTACAGTCTTTCATCTGCAGCAATAACATGATGTCAATGGACGGAAGGGTAGCTACCAAAGTGAAGGGCGATCAAACACTTAGGCCGCTGTAGACACTTTAGTTCAAATTTCCGGCTATGGGTTCCTTATATCAAAACGTTCAAAATTTCATCCTCTACAATCCCCAAATTTTTAAAACGTCATTCTGATACACCCTGTATATGTACAGTTCGGGATAGGGTTTTTACATAAATCTAATTTTCAATCTCTGTGTGTATAAGTTGCTATTTCTAGATATTAATAAAGGTTTATAAAATGATAAAAGAACTCAAATCTTCCTCACTATTCTTTCGATCTCACCAAAATCATCCAAATCTATTTTCTTAATCTCTGCTATTTTTTAATTGCAGTTATTACAATTTGTTAACAGTATTTCAGATAATGGTATGTAATTTAATATTTCAGATAGTATGTAATGATGTAAGATTAATCAAAATAATGAAAAAAATTATATTATATTTATGTATTGAAGGTAGAGAGGCACCAGAGCATGTGCTCTCTTTTTATTTTTTGGAATATTTGAAATTGGTAATTTGTTCAAATAGAGATACAAACTTTATTAGACATAAGAAAGCAATATATTATTTGTATTATTGTGCCCCTCTTCTCATCTTTATTCCAGATCTGCCATTGTACCGTAAGGATTATACAATTGTCAAATTGTCAGTACTGACAATTTGACAATTGTACAATCCTTACGGTACAATGGCAGATCTGGAATAAAGATGAGAAGAGGGGCACAATAATACAAATAATATATTGCTTTCTTATGTCTAATAAAGTTTGTATCTCTATTTGAACAAATTACCAATTTCAAATATTCCAAAAAATAAAAAGAGAGCACATGCTCTGGTGCCTCTCTACCTTCAATACATAAATATAATATAATTTTTTTCATTATTTTGATTAATCTTACATCATTACATACTATCTGAAATATTAAATTACATACCATTATCTGAAATACTGTTAACAAATTGTAATAACTGCAATTAAAAAATAGCAGAGATTAAGAAAATAGATTTGGATGATTTTGGTGAGATCGAAAGAATAGTGAGGAAGATTTGAGTTCTTTTATCATTTTATAAACCTTTATTAATATCTAGAAATAGCAACTTATACACACAGAGATTGAAAATTAGATTTATGTAAAAACCCTATCCCGAACTGTACATATACAGGGTGTATCAGAATGACGTTTTAAAAATTTGGGGATTGTAGAGGATGAAATTTTGAACGTTTTGATATAAGGAACCCATAGCCGGAAATTTGAACTAAAGTGTCTACAGCGGCCTAAGTGTTTGATCGCCCTTCACTTTGGTAGCTACCCTTCCGTCCATTGACATCATGTTATTGCTGCAGATGAAAGACTGTAAACACAAAACTACAATGGTCTAACTGAGCCTGTGTACAGGACATTGTGCACTTTGTGCTTGTCGTCCTTCTGGTCACCATCAGAGGGGAGCATGGCATCTTACAGAGAGTCGGACAAAACATGGTTCGTCATTGCACATTATGTAACGAAGTTAGTGGTCGTCACATTAAACATTTACTCTAAAGTAGTGCAGCCACTAATTCGATGTACAGTTTGATTGCTCTCTACTGTTTTGTCAATAAAACTTGTCATAAATACTGTATTCTGCTGTTTCATTCAGATACCGACTGCATAGAACGTGCAATAGTGCTGTAGACACTTTAGTTCAAATTTCCGGCTATGGGTTCCTTATATCAAAACGTTCAAAATTTCATCCTCTACAATCCCCCAAATTTTTAAACCATCATTCTGATACACCCTGTATAATACGATAACACTTCCAAACCTAAAATCCAGTTAGTAAAATAAAAATTTTAATTTTACTAACTGGATTTTATTTTTATTTTTTAAATTAGATTTGTTTTTAATCTCTGTGTATAAGCTTTTAAAGTTTTTGATTTATATATAAACAAACATCTCTCAAACTCGATAAATTTGTATTATCCCAAACAACTACCGGATTCCATCGGGCTATATTTCTGCGTATAAATTTAATTAGTTTTGGTAAGTGGGAGTTGTGGGTTCGAGTCCTGCTCTGAACCGATTATTTTCTTCCAGAATTTCTAAAAATTATTTAATTTAATTATAATTATTAATTTTGATTTATATAATATGTTTGCCATCAGTGTCTACGTAATGCAAAAGAATTACTGTATATTACTGAAACATAATTTACTAAATTTTAAGTTTTCAACAAAACATTAAATATTACTTATCTCAAAATTAATCATTTGTAATGAGTAATTTCATTGCCATCAAATCTTTCAATTATGTCTAAAATAGGTAGTTTTTCAACTAATTACTTAAAATCAATACAAATTAAATTTTATTTATTTAGTAATTAAAGAAAATCAAAATTGAAATTGTTAATTGAACAACTCAACTCAAACTAAGCAATTGAGAATTTGTAAAAATCTCAAACTTGGCATTGAGATTATTATGAAAAATAATTACTTATTATAAATTAATTAAAAATTAAATAACAAAGAATTTATCAACAATTTTTGTAGGTCAGCATAAAGAACATCTTTTACTCTTTTTTTACCTGTATCTTTTATTTTTATTTTATAATTATGTTTTTGTAATAATCTATTTAGAAATAGTAATAATCATTTATTGCACTTTAACAGAAGAACACCTTTATACTGTGCCAGCCACGAGGGTCACATTAATTGTACATCTGTTTTACTTGCAAATGGTGCTAATCCTAATGTTGCCGACAATGAAGTAAGTACTTGTTAATAAATTAGTTGATATTTTTTTTGTGTTACAAATTGACTTAAATAATTAATAATAGTTGTTTTAAAATAAAAAAATTAATTAATTTCTAATTACTGATCTTTATGAAAATTAATGACCCAATAATTTACCCTTAGACCAAATTTCAATAATTAAATTACTTTAATGTAACTCAAAATTAATCTGGCAGTTTACATTTATGCTTGTCAGTTGATTCGGGCATTTGTTCTCAATTAATTTGTCATTCATAAGAAAATTTACATACATTCTTAAACTTTGAAATTTAAACCTTTATAATGTGCACTTATTTTTACAATAAGCAATGGTAGTATCAATTTGGATGAGTTTGCAGATAGATTACTGTAATTTTAGCAAATATTGTGGATTATCTGTGTTTTAAAGTCAGTGTGAAAGGGGATATAGTTATGCACAACTGTAAATTATGTGTCAGTTTTAAATTGCAATTATGAGCTCACCCAACAGTATTTCCTTTGTCTGAACTTACAAAGAGTATTTTTAATAGTTGAATAAAATCATGTAAAATGGCAGCACAAATTATAATTGTATAGAATGATATTCTTTGTGTGCCATGCTATAAAATTCAAAGCATCACTTGTTTGCCAGGTTTATAGAAATTGAAATGTGTAAATTAATATTGAGTAACATATGGAACCTACATTACACAGTGGTAAACTATAATACAAGTAAGGAACATCAGTGATTCTTGTGGTATCAAAAGTGTTAAAAGTTTTTTATTCCATAAAAAAATTGTAAAATTCAATTTCAAATTCATGGTGCATCTTAGAATTTAGGAAGTATCAGGAAGTATGGTATTTACACTTATAAACATTTACAATATTAAGTTATTGGGAAATTTGTTATACTGTATATGGCTTAAAGATGAGCAAAAGTTTGAAACATGTATATGAATTTGACATATTAACTATTGTATTTTTGTGCAAATAGCTCATAATAATAATGAAACAATTATATTTTGTATAATTTTTTTCAATAAATTCATTGGAGGATTTTTTCTTTAAAATAACATCATACAAATTAATTTTACTTTTTATCTTTTCTTCTTCACCCTTAATCCAGTGAAGCCATAGACCAAAGACCTCAATCTCTTTCTATCTTTCTACCACTCCTCTGCAAACACCATTGTTACATTGTCAGTCCTTTTTCGTAGGTCTTCAGCTCTTTTGTCTATCCACCTCTTTCTGGGTCTTCCCCTATCTCCTTCTCCAATATTAACTTTGGTATTCTATTTTTTTGCAATCTCTTGGTATGTCCAAACTCTCTTGGTATAATTTGTTCTATCTTCTTCCCAAATTTTTTATTCCTGTTCTTTCCCTTAATTCTTCATTCATTATCCTGTCTCTTCTGGTCTTTTTTGGCATGCTCCTGAGGAATTTCATTTCTGCTGCCTGTATATTTGTCTTTTCACCATGATGTAGTCCATGCTGCATAATTGAGATAATATTGATAATTGATAAAGGACCTCCTTATATTTGAGTGGCACTTCCTTTTTCCAGATCAAAGTGCTCATACTCTGGTAGAAGCCATCATCATATGGTATTCTACTTATTTCTTTGCTTATCTTTCCATCCTTTAATACTTTTGCTCCCAGGTATCTAAAACCATCAACATCCTCTAATCATTCTCCATTCGGTTCAATTTTCTCTCTTCCCTCCCACGTTCTTCTTGAAATCACCACTGTTTTGCTTTTTGCTTGGTTTATCTTCATTCCCCACTCCTCTAGCTCCCTGTTCCAACATACAATTGATGTTGGACTTCTTCTGTCTTTCACCAATACTATGTCATCTGAAAATAGCCAAGTCCACAACTTCTTTCCATTAGGGCTTTTTTTACATTCTTATGGATTTCATCCATTGTGATTATAAACAGAAGTGATAACAAAACACTTCATTGTCGAAGTCCTGTCTTTACTTCGAACCACTCAGTTTTCCCAACTCCTGTCTTGAAACAACTTAGGCTTATGATATACATTGCTTGTATCTGATTTATAATTTTTGCTAAGAGAGAGATGCCCTTACTCTAGTGCCTTCCACACCATCTGTCTTGGGACACTATCATATTCTAGTGTCACAAGACAGATGGTGTGGAAGGCCCTAGAGTAAGGGCATCTCTCTTTTTTTCTCACTATCTATAAAAGTCATTATTAAGTCTTTTTTGTATTCTCAACTCTTGTCTATCAGTAGTCTCACAGAGAATATCAGATTTGTGTTAGATTGGTTCCTTCTGAACCCATGTTCCTCTTCTAGTTGGTGTTCCACCACTTTTCTGATTTTGCACTAGTCTAAACCTCTTTCATAAATCTTGGCAACATGAGGTAATGTGATCACTGTAATTTTCACCTTTTTTTCTATAACCTTTCTTGAATATTGGGACTATAATACCTTTTCTCCATTCAGATGATACTTTATCTCTTCATGCTGCCTTAATACCTTCATAATCTTTGTTAGCCAACATATCCCCATGAGATTCTATGCACTGATCATATCCACTGTGACTTGGTCAGTTCTTTCAGCTTTGCCCATCTTTATCACAATAAAATTTACTAATGAATCCACTATATTCTAACATGTATTTTGTATTATAATTTATTGTAATTCTATCAAAATCTTCAAGTATATTTACATTAATAGAAGGATCACCCAAAGTTAAATAAAAATTTATCTTTAAGAAGCATATGCGGTTTAAGCAAATCCAAAAAATCCCTTCAAGATGAATGAAAAGTTGTGCGAAGCAAATAAATCATTTTCAGTTTTTTATTATTTGAGTTATTTGCATCAATAAACATTATATGGATTTGGGCTTTTATTTACATCTTATTTAGGGCTAACTATAATGTAAAAAGACCAAAATTTTAATAATTACCTTTTATTATTTTAGGGTAAAATCCCTCTTCATGTTGCTTGTTTGAATGGCTGTCTGGATGTTGTGAGATTATTATGTGAATATGGTGTTCATGTTAATTGCATGGCTGCAGTAAATAAAAGGTAATTTTGTAAATATTTAATAAAAATTTCTAATTGTCAAGTAATTAAATAATTATGTATTTGATAATTTCATTAATTATATAACAATAATTTTAAAAATTGCTGGAAGACTGAGATTGTAAATGGCTCAGCTTATAATTCTGGCATTTAGATTCAAATCTGAGTCCAAATCTCAGAAATTTTCAAGGATGATTTGAATGTGCCAAACCTCTCCCTTGCCATCCAGCTGCCTTGTTGTAGGTCTGATTCCATGTGAAGCCTGAGAAAAAGCTCTGTTAATGCTCTCGGTATAGAGAAAGACAAAAATAACTATCTCTAAAATTACAAAATTCTATTAAGAAATAGGTTTCAAAATTTTTTCACATAAATTTATTAGACTTATTCTATTTTCATTGCTGATTACCAATTTATTCATTATGGTTTTTTGCAAATTTTGTTTATCTCTTACATTTTTCTTGAATTCCTTCTTGAACATCTGTTTGAATATTCAGTTTGGTTTGAAAAACAGATTTGTTTTGATTACAGAATAATCACAATATATATATATAGTAAACTTTTGTAAATTTGAAATTAATTCATTTGAGTTTAGTAGATTCTACTATATTGTGAGAACCAAGGGTAGTTGATTATATTTTATACCACTTATTTTGCAGGATCTTGCGGATCTGTCACAGGGTCGTAGGATGGCTTAAAAATATGTTTTAGATCAAAGATTGTAAAATTCCGATCTACAGTCAGGATTCCTGACACCAGATAGGGATGGGATCTATGTCCTATCACACGTTTAAGTATAATTTTAGAGGAGGGCTGTTACAATGATGAGTGGGGAGAGTCCTGGGCAAGTGATAAGACTTAGCTTGGAGCCGAGTTCAAAGAGGAGACCATCTTTCAATATCAAATGAAATTTAATAATAAGAAACTATAAGTAGATTACAATTTAACAAGAGATTTCTACTCCTTGTTTGATCTTGCGAGAGAGAGAGCTTACAAAAATATATATACTACCTCAGCTGGTATATATTGTGTGGACTCTTGTTCAGCAATATGATGTAATACAGCAGTGGAGGTTTGGTGAAGACGGAGGAGATTGGCGGAGGATTGTCAAGGACTTCTCGGCACAACAAAAAAGTCATGAGCTCAGAGACTTTGGTTATGGAGCTGAGGGAAATTTTCGGCAAACTCCTCGATTGGAGGAAATTGCTTGTTTTGTTCTCTGTTTGAACCAATAAAATCAAATGGTTTTTTGTACGTAAATGGGATGTTCGGGGATGTGTTGAGGGGGTGGACAACCAGATGGTGGTCAAATTTGACAGATAAGGGTTGTTAGAAGGAAAGTCAATTTCCTTTTTGTCAGAAAAGTGACAAATGTGCTTCCTCTAGTGAAACATCTTTAAGAAAGAAATTAGTTTCTCACGATAAATTATTAGCAACTTGAAGAGAAAATAATTACTTTTTCCATGTAGTAAAAATTATATTCTCGTTTTCTTCATTGAAAGATGAAGGAAATGACATCGGGTCTCCGCTATAGGAGCAGTTCCCAATCCAAAACAGCACACAAATTTAGATTGATGTATTTAGCTTCATAATTTAATCAATTTAATTATATAATTCCCATTCTGATTCTCACAATAATTTAAGTATTAACATTATGTTAAATATGTTAATTCTAAATTTTAACTGTCAGCTTAAGAATTATTACACCTTATTTTCTGGCAAGTATTTGATTTCTGCAAACATTTTCAGCTGTATTAAATGCCTGTCTTCAGGCTGAATAAAACATTATCGAACAGACATAATTTCCAGAAATGGAACTTACTATTCATACAGTTTAAAATTTGATGCACAAAAGAACATTCCAAATCTTAATGAGAAAAAATTTTCAAAATAATTTCTTTTTTTAAAAAATTAAAAACAATCTTCTGAATTCAAAAAACAAGTTTCAATTTTAATTTAAAAACAGTAGAATACAATTGAAAACAATAAAAAACCAATCTGTCTTTAAGCATCCTTAAGTCATTCAGGAGTCTCATATAGGGATTTCCATGTCTTAAATTAATGCAGACATACTGTATGGCAGACTTGCAGATCTCTATTCATTCTAGCATTTGTAAATCTTTCATTTCATGTACTGAGTGGATCGATACTAATCATTGGTATTTTTGTTTAAATTATGAGTCTTAACTCTCAGATAATTTAAACAAAAATAAATTGCACAAAGTATTACAAATGATACTTCATTGCTTACTGTTCTCTCAATTAGTTGTATTTCCTTTGGAATTAGCACAAGATTGCTGTTGAGAACAAATCACACAAGAACTCTCTTTTTGATGGAAAAAGTAAGTTTATTTTCTATAATTTAGAAAGGCTTAATGCTGCTCTTTAGTCTTATTTTATTAAATATATCAGCAAAAAATTATGTAAGAATTACAGAATATATTAAATTATATTTAATAATGCATAGAAAAGTTTTCTCAAAAAATATAATTACCTGAAAATTATTATAGTGTCAGCTGGAATAACTAATTAAAAGCATTTGGTAAAAATAAGTAAATAAATAAATGTAGTAAAATATTAAAATAATATGACAGCATATCTGTAGAAATAAAATTATTTTTGTTAAATTGTGTAAAACTATGGGCTAGTATAAGTAAGACTGAAATATATTATAAAATAAATAAATAAAAGGATATAATAAAATGTTGTAAAAATAATAAGAGGGTGTACCTTTAAAAATAAATATAATTTTGTTAAAATATATGAAAGCTTTTGATTAAAAAGTTTTTGTACATTTAATAATACATGGCACGGAGTACTGAAAGTTACATTATTTTATTAATTACATACTAAACAGTGACATAAGCAGAGTGAAGTGCTGCGCAGCTCTTCAGGAAAAAAACTGAATCACTCTGTTTCTCAAGAAGATCCTAGCATTATGTAACATTTCTTGTAAACACTATTCACCCGCTTGTAATGTAATGATTGCATGCATACCTATCCATCCACACCTGCATTACTTAATTTACAATAGCCTCTNACATTACTGTGGTAAAACACTACACCTGTTTTGTCGATCAGTTCTGGCCGTCTTTTCTGTTTGATGATATTACTCGATTTGTTTACTCGATGGCAATACACTTTCGAATCAATTGTTAAATTGTCTGGTAAAAGCTCCAAAAAAAATTTCCTTAAAATCCCACCAAAGAAAGCAATTCTCTTTAAGAGCATGTGGAACCCATATATTGAGCTTTGAAACGAAACCAATTTGTTTCAAGTAATCACAAATGGTTTAGTTTGACAAATTTAATCTCTTAGTGATTTTACGTGTTGTTATTTGGCAGTTTGCTTCAATCGGTACCTTTATTTTGTTTTCGTTGGCTTCAACTGACCATCCAGAACTGGTGCATCTTCAATATTGAAATTACCAGAACGAAATTTTGTAAACCAGTTTTGGCACTCTCGTTCTGTCAATACATCTTCTCCGTACACATCACACAATTTTTATCTTGCTTGAAGAGCATTCTTACCTTTTTGGTAATAAAAGAGCAAAATATGCCAAAAATGCTGCTTTCGATCTTCCATATTTGATGGGACACAAAATATAAACAATTGCACAAAATCAAACAATATTTTTTACAAATAAGCCTTAAAGTGCTAGCTGTCAAAATATATAATGATAATACGGTTTAGAATGAAAATGGTAGAAAAAATACGACTAATCCGTCTAGAGGTAAAAAAACTAAATTACCTTCCAAACAATCCAATATATAAATAAACTAATAACGTTAAAAGTAAACTATTTAGATATATTAGAAAACATTTTTCAAAAATTGTTAACATTACTAATAGTATAAAATGTAAACAATAAAAATATTTAATTGTATGTTTTTTGTTAGCACAAAGTTGCTGTTGAGAACAAATCACACAGGAAGACTCCTTTTTGATGGAAAAGTAGGTTTATTTTCTATAATTTAGAAAAAATATGTGTTTTAGACTTTATGCCCCTCTTCAGTCCTTATTTTATTAAATATAAAGGCAAAAAACTATGTAAAAAATTACAGAATGTATTAAATTATATTTAGCATATGTGTACAATAAAGTTTTTTAAAAAATATAATTACCTAAAAATTATCATAGCGACATCTGAATTAACTAATTATTAAAACTGTGGTGTAAAATAAGTAAAACAGAAATAAATTAAAAATTAAGTAAATAAGAACTGAAGACTGAGATTTACTATAAGTCAAACAAACAGTTGAAGAAGAAAAGCACCCTTTGGCTGTTTATGTTAAAGACCCACAAGAGCAGACATTGCTATAGGTTAAAAATCAGAACTTGTTATAATCGCTTTTGATTGGCACAATTTACCAACAAGAACTGGAAAATAACAAATATGTGGATTCACCCTAATATGTGTATAATTTTATAAATGAAAGTCAAATCAAAATTTATGCAAGGATGGAGCAAACATTTCATCATAGTTGTGAGAAATCGGGTTTGATCAGGACAATAAATTGAATGTTTAACGGCGACAGGTTGATGAAACCTGCTCAAACTGTCACTGGATAGCTATAGGAGGGCTATTAGATACGAGTGGGGAGTGCGATAGATACATCGATAGTATGTCTGATATTTAATTAATATAAGCATTTACTTCCAACTTAACAAAGAAATTATATTTAATAAACAAATAAGAGTTCAAATATAAATGGATATACACAAAGTAACTAAAAGGCATTGACTTATTGACTTAGCTAATTAAAATGCTATTGCTATATATATGAGAGAGAGTTTACAATAAATATTAGCATATTACCTCATTTATATATATGCCCTCGGGAGGCAGAGTTCCTGAGATCAGACATTTTGTGTCTGATCTCAGGAACCAGAGATCAGACACAAAATCAATATATGGCAACTTCTTTAAACTTATGCGCCTGAGTTTGGCATGTAAACTGTTTCTATACTAATATTCTCTTCCAATGAGAATTAAGTATTTTGACCATCTGACAGAATGTCAAGATGAGTCTTATTTAGTCAGATATTTAGTCATAAGAGAAATAATGATCTCTCTCAGGAGCTAACAGTCAAAAAGGAAACATTAGTTCCTTGTTCTCCTCGACTTTTTCATAAACTAAAAGTTTTGAATTTAAAATCGAAATATTATATCGATTACAATTCTTATAAAATACCAATTCAATATTCAGATTCTCACATAGTAGTTTTAAACCATTCAATGAAACTGATCTGGATAACTTTGTGGCTTGTTTGTTATATTTAATATTCTAATATTCAGTAAGATATGCTGTAAGCATTCTAGTGATAGTGCCAATGTAATGTTCTTAAGTATTTGTGTATGGGTTACAGAGATAAATAAGTAATATAAAACCTTCAACACTTTTTTCTAGCAATTTTCTTTAATTAAACTAACATTTTCAGCCATTAAATATAGCTGAAAACATTAGTTTGATTAAAGAAAATTGCTAGGAAACAGTGTTGAAGTTTTATATTACTTATTTATAGAAGTTCTAGCTTTCTGTGCATACAATGGTAACAGAGATTATATATATTTCTGACTTCTGAGGTAATGCTAACAGAAATGCCGATCATTAGAAATTAATCTCTGCAAAAATGGTTGAGACAGATAGGTGATATATAAATAGTTTTTTGGGAAAAAAACATTGATTTTATGGAGAATGGATTAAGATAAAAGATGGAATATTTTGTAAATCTTAAAGTCAGTATTTTTGTGTATGGGATAGAGAGAAGAGAGAGCATAAAATCTTAGTATTGCTAAGACATAATTGCAAAGACTATCCAAGGAAGTTAAAATTTAATTTTAAAGTTCAAGAAAATAAATAATAAATAAAATGTGTGAATGATGTTTATCCAGTATATAAATAATAAAATTCATATATGTTTTTATATATCTCAATGTCTTCATGATCTGAAACATCTTAGTAATTAGACGCCGAACTTTAAATACAAATTTTAAAAATTATATGTTTTAACGTTTTTATTCTGTAACTGTAATCTGTAGGTCTTCTAACAAGTGTTTTGTTCTATATAATTGAAAAAAAAGATAACTTGATTTATTAACAGTACTTATAAACTCTATTATGTATTGTGTTCACTATTAATTTTTAACAGAAAACAGTATTAGCTCCTATTTTATGTTATTAAGTTTTAAAAAGTTACTTATGTTTTGTACTGGATTCCTACTCAAATTTTTCTTTTAAATTCCATGACTTTCCCTGACTTCCCCCCAACCAACTTTGTTCAAATTCCCTGACTCTCATCCCTTACAGTATGGCACATTGACAAAATAAAACAGTATTTAACTTAATATGTACATATGCTACCACTTCTCCAACTTTTTAATTAGTTATTTTTTTCTAATTAACAGTTATATATTTTTTATAATTGCCAAATTATTAAAACTAAAATTAAATTGTTTTATTAAATTTAAATATTAGGTTGTTTGGAAAGTAAGTTCATTTTTTTTACCTCTAGACGGATTAGTTGTATTTTTCCTGCTATTTTCATTCTAAACCGTATTATCATTATATATTTTGACAGCTAGCATTTTAAGGCTTATTTGTAAAAAATATTGTTTGATTTTGTGCAATTGTTTATATTTTGTGTCCCATCAAATATGGAAGATCGAAAGCAGCATTTTTGGCATATTTTGCTCTTTTATTACCAAAAAGGTAAGAATGCTCTTCAAGCAAGATAAAAATTGTGTGACGTGTACGGAGAAGATGTATTGACAGAACGAGAATGCCAAAACTGGTTTACAAAATTTCGTTCTGGCAATTTCAATATTGAAGATGCACCACGTTCTGGATGGCCAGTTGAAGCCAACAAAAACAAAATAAAGGTACCGATTGAAGCAAACTGCCGAATAACAACACGTGAAATCACTAAGAGATTAAATTTGTCAAATTGAACCGTTTATGATTACTTGAAACAAATTGGTTTCGGTTCAAAGCTCAATATATGGGTTCCACATGTTCTTAAAGAGAATTGCTCTCTTTGATGGAATTTTAAGGAAATTTTTCTTGGAGCTTTTACCAGACAATTTAACAATTGATTCGAAAGTGTACTGCCATCGAGTAAACAAATCGAGTAATATCATCAAACAGAAAAGACAGCCAGAATTGATCGACAAAACAGGTGTAGTGTTTTACCACAATAATGTCAAATTTTACACAAGTTTGGTAACTCGAAACTGTTATAACTTAAATGGGACGTACCATCGTACCAACCGTATTCGCCAGATCAAGTACACTCAGATTATTACTTGTTCTGGTCTATACAAATTTTTTCTAACTGTAAGACATTTACTTAAAATGACAATGTCAAAAATCACTTGGATCAGTTTTTTGTAAGTAACGATCGAAACTTTTATGAATGTGAAATAATGCTATTACCAGAAACGATGACAACAGGTATTTGACCAAAGTGGTCAATATATAATTCAATAAAATATTTATTTATTATAAAAGTATTGTGTTTTTTTCCACGGAAAAAAAACGAACTTACTCTCCAAACAACACAATAGTTTACCCTGTTATTAATCGACAACAATAAATCTATGTGGCTTTGAAAAAAAAAAGTCATTATTTATTTATTATTCATTAACAAATCCTATACAATACATGTACATACAAAAGTACATATTTATNTCAAACTTATAATACTGCATAATTAATACAGCAGTTTTAAAAATAACAATTGATATTGTTGTATGCTTGTATATTTTGTTTGCTAAAATTTTGGGAAAATTTTGTGTATGCACAAAAAAATTGTGGGTCCTGAAAATATTCTGCATCCTTTTCATATGTTATATCATCCTTTCTCAAAGTAGGCGATAACATCCCCTTGTGGGTGCTGGAGGCTTTCAGCGGGGCAGTAGAAGGCTCAGTGATTAAATATGAGTTTTATTTCTTCTCATTGAAACATTCTTTGATCTCAGAAATAGGATATGGGTCACACCCTATCTATCCTATCCATATAATAATGCATGTTTAAGCGTTATATTTGCAATAACTGTTTTTAAGATATGCAACAAATGGTAATATAAAAAGGTAAGTTAAAAAATATGGGGAGTCAAATTCAAAATGATATACGAGACATTACTGAATTTTCACAAAGACGTTTATATTATGAGTAAAACATATGTACAGTTACAAAGGTTCACAAACAACAATTACAAAATGTCAGGTTTAACAAAGTTCAAATACTTTAAATCCACGACAACAGGTCCGTCGAAAAGGACACCTTTGAGACAAACTTCTTCCAATGTTAGTTACCGCACAGTGAGATGAAACAATCCTCTAGGCCAGCTTAGGCGAAGCTAGATGTACGTGAGTTCCCGTAATGTATCCTAGGCGAACTAAACTTCCCGCCTAAACTCAATCCTTTTATATGGATTGAGGGAAATGGAATTCCACCAATCAGCACTTAGTAGCGCTACAAGACATCTGCTGGTCGTACGATGTCTTGCAGCCAATCTGCGGTCAAGTTTCCAAAATTGTCTGATCAGCGTTTCCATAGTGACAACCGTCGTTTGTTTGAAAATACGGAAAAGTGCACGAAATCGTATGCCGGACGGTTTTATCCCGACATGGGGGCACTAGATTTTTTTTAATCTCAAAGTGGGTGGTGGTCAAAATAAGTTTGAGAACCTGTGCATTATATTGCACCCAAGCAGATGACTATACTTATTCAAGAATATTGTCAGAAAAAAAATTGACAAGGCAGTCAAGGAGGCTAATTCCCTGACTTTTTCTGAACACTAAATGAAAATCCCTGACTTTCCAGATGAGTAGAAACCCTGTTTGTAAAATAAAATATAAATTCTAATTCTGTACTAAGTGAATCATAAAATTCTCTAACAATCAGATGAGCTTTGCATAATAATAAGTCCAAGGGCCTACATTATAAATGGGCTTTTGATATTTTTTTATTATTAAGTGTTCCAGGAAATGTTGATAATCATTAAATCAAGTTTAAAGTTGAAATCCATTTAAAAAGAATCTAAATATTACCATATTTGGATTCTTTTTAAATGCTATCTCTATGATATTAAATGTAGTTAAGAATAATTTATTAAATGCATACCATCAAAATACACCTTAAGTTGCCGAGATAATTTATTAAAACAAAACTAATGTTTTCAGCCCATTCAATAGGCCATCTTCAGGTAAAACGAGAAGATTAGAACATCGGTTTTCCAAAATAAATAAATAAATTTAAATATAAAAATTAACAGAAAATTATGTATAAATATAAACATAAAAGAAAACAAAATCAGATATAATAATAATAAAAATCCAGTAATAATACTTTAAATAAACAGTAATAGAAAACTATATAGGTATATTTATAAAACATGAAATTGTAAACTGAGGCATAATTTACGAGTTTATAGAAAACTTTTTAACTATGTATTTCCAAGCAGACGGTAAGCCTTCAGCATATCAATCATTCCTGTTATCGTGCCTAAAATAAGGACAATAATAGAAATGATTAGAAGCTACAAGATGGGCACAGCAAGGGCTTCAAACAATGATCTCAGTAGAATCACAAAGTTCACATTTAGAACTTTGTGATTCTACAGAAATACGATAGGCATCATGAAAGAAATTGCAGACCTCAAAGAGTAAAAATGGTTTTAAAAGAGCTCCAAACCTATATACAATTTTAAGGAATGACAAGAATAATGTTAAAAAAAAAAAACAGTGTACAATATACCTTATGAAAACATACAACTAAGAATCGAGAAAAACTATTGATATATTGGTGTTACAACAAAAAGTTTGGGAGTCGGGCTTAAAGAACATAAGTATAATGTCAAGAAAGGATCCAACACTACAGTGCTTTCAAAGCTCTATAGTAAAATGGGATGAAGCAAATATTGTTAAACCCTTGTGCTCCCCAACATTAGCTATGAGCACTAAGAAAATTGAAATTTATATGAGCAAATTAGAGGATGAATACATCAATGCAAGCAATGCTGAAGGCTTACCATCTGCATGGAAATACATAGTTAAAAAGTCTTCTATAAACTCTTAAATTATACCTTAGTTTACAATTTCTTGTTTTATAAATATACCTTAATAGTTTTCTATTACTGTTTATTTAAAGTATTATTACTGGATTTTTATTAATATTATTATATCTGATTTTTTCTTTTTTATTTATATTTACACATATATAATTTTCTGTTATTTTCTTATTTTCCGTTATTTTTTTATATTTAAATTTATGAATTTATTTTGGAACACCAATGTTCTAATCTTTTCATTTAACCTGAAGATGGCCTATTGAATGGGCTGAAAACATTAGTTTTGTTTTAATAAATCATCTCAGCAACTTAAGGTGTATTTTGATGGTCTACTAATTATTTGCTGAGTATGTTCTGTTAATTGTTAAACGCATACCAATGAAGAGATGTTCGACCATCCATATCCATCGACATTAAAGAAGCTCCTTTCTCAATGAGTAGGCGAACGGACTTTGCTTTTCCCCTGATACAAGCGTACAGAAAAGGAGTCATGTCATTTTTGTCACAAGCTTCCAAAGGAGCTCCTAAATCCAACAACATGTCAATAGTTGTTATATTTCCTTGACTAGCAGCAGCATGAAGAGCTGAAACATACAAATATAAATAAAATCATAAACATCAAACTAAATTTCAATAAAATTCACAATATTAATATATTAATTTACTGATTTGAATAAAAAAAAATACTTCTTTTGGTTGGTATATTCGAAATCTTTAGAATTCATAGCAAGCATTTTGAAAACAACTGATTAAGAGAAACTTTTTTAATAATCATTTATATTAAGATATCATAATAAAACAATTTTCTATTGAAAATGAAAGTAAAAATTCAATAAGTTAAATTTGAAACATAATATACTAATCTGACATTCAATGACCTAATGAAAAGATTTATAGATCTTAAACATCTAAAAATATTATAATCAGACAGTCAAAATGAAAGACGTCAGTCTGTCATTCTCAGAGACCTAAACTCAAATTCAGATCAAATTTTAAGAAATTTTCATGGGTTGCTTGATCCAGTTACATTAGATCCATCTCTCACCACCTGATCACTCCCAACTTGTACATTATCAAATCCATAATAGATATGAAAAAGGTCGTCTTAGTGTCTACAGGGTGGAAGGAGGGAGGAAAAAAAGCAACAAAATTTAGAAAATGCTATCTCTCTCTCTCTTTTATAGATTTAATAACTAAATGATAAGATTTAATTAGGTCTTCATTTCTATATTACAGATTTGTAATACATAAACAGAAGTCTAGTTATATTTGTCAGTACCCACCTGTGGCCGAGTGGAGAAAACCACCAAACACTGGTAGTCAGTTCTGAGTTTATGTCTTGCCAATGGACCAGACATGTGGAGACTTCTGGATGTTCTTCCTATTAGTAATGCCTAAATAGGGGCCATTTTCCCATAAAAGACCTCCCGGGAAGCATTCCCTCCTCAGCAGAACACCCACATAACTAAATAAACTAAACTTACATTTGTCGGCACTACTGTACACAATATCAACAGATACATAATAGAGTTTTATGTAGAACTGATATACAGATTCAATGATTTCATGGATGGCAAATAGTTAGATTAATCCTTAAAAGCACAGAAGTAATTGTTATTATTAAAGCACATGATGACTCTTTTTATTATAAAATTTATTGTGGAGCAAAAGTAATGATATAGAAATTAGAATCAATTTTCTATAGTCTAATTTTGAAAAAGAAATGATCAAAAACAGAGTTCAGAAATAATGCAGTTCCTACTAGGATGTATTAATACACCCTAGAACTGGATTATCTGAAACATCTAGAGATTCTTGAAATATACAAAGCTAATTTTCAGGACACAGCCATAAATTACAGAGATGCAGATACATTCTCCAAAGCATAGAGGTCTATTTTTAAAGTACAACTATAAATTAAATCTCATTACTTAAAAAAATAATCATCATTATTGACATCGACATTTCCCAACCAATGAAATTATTGCTCTGTACATTTTTAAAGAGACATTCAAATTTTCACATTGATGTTCGACTGGCTTTAATCTGAAGATGATGATTTAAAAATCATCAAAAATGGTTGTTTTTCATTATTTTAGTAAGTATAATTTTTGCTGGATAATTCTGGCATAGTTATGTGTTTGGACTTAATTTATCCAGTTTTATATAGTATGTATTTATGATTATTTTGAATTTAAATTTATTCCATTACCTATGATGTTTGTGAGAATCCAAACTTTAACAAAAATCGATCTTCAATGTCGTCATACTTGTTCAATAATTGTTGTCATCTACTACCTGAGAAAATCTCCGCTTACACTTTCTAGATGGTGAAAACGATGCATTCCCGTGATCTGCTGACCTCTTGGCCAGGCGACATCAGGCTAGTATCATAATTGACATCTGAAGAAGCAGTCGTCACCAGTTCCTCAATCGGACCATTCGTTTTCCCTGTGCCTCAAATTTCGGATACATTTGGATACATCGTTTTATTATACGTTCAGATATATCATTCTATTATAGCATCGGCTATATTGTTTTAATTATATATATATGGGTATGTCATCCTTCTCGCCTACAGCCATATTATCTATTGTACACCCAAAATAAGAACTGGCATCTAGAACTTTCTTCCTTTTGACCCAATTGGTATGCATCTCCTCTACAAGGTATTTATATAACACCATGCAAATCTCATGTGAACTCTCTCTCATGACCGCTAGATAGATAGGCTAAGTTGATATAACCCAATATATATTGTATATTGTATCATGTACTCTTTTTCATTGAAATTAAATGATTATTTAGTTGTTAACTTTAGTGTCTGAGTACTTTACTTCCATCAGGCTGTCTCACCATCTTCATCCAGAACCCGATTACTTACACCTGCAGCCTCTCACGTGACTATTCATTAACCAAAACTAAACTCACTGTCACGGCTTCCATGTCACATGAGACATGATGGTGCCAGTCGTGACAAGGCATCAAAGAGGTGCTAACCCTCCAGTCACACGTTAATGTCCTGAAACAGCTATATTCAAATCTGATAGCTACTAATGATGCTGAAAATGTTTGTTAAAAACTGATGCTGAATTGTAAAGGTTTATTTATTTACTTTTATTCAAAGTCAATTACACCTATTCCTATTATTAACGTAAATAGGAATTGTATTTGTATCAATTAAAATATTTCATTGATTAGATGAAAGAAGATTCACCATTTTTAAAACAAATATATTGGAAAGCAGTACAAATAGAAAACAAATTTTTAATACAGAATTCTTATCAACTTTAAATTTTCCACAAACATTCTTTCTTTGTAAAGTGAAGAATTTATTAAGCAACTAATTGTATGAGAAATAACTTAACAAATTCGAAAACCATTACTTAACCTGCATCTTGTGGCATATGTATCCAGCAGATACGTGCCATTTTTTTTACTGAATTTCTTAAAAATAAACAACAGTTGAACTGCAGGCTTTGTAGTATTCATGAACTGATATGTTCTGAAGTATTTCCTACAGTGGTTTTCAAGTTTATGATCCTTTATTCATAAAGATTTTATGAAAAACAATACTAACTACCACCTGCAGTAAATCCTCTCGCAGCGTGAGAATGCTGTACTCTCAATTGTTGCACATAATAATTGATTGCAATTGAATAAAATAACAACATAGAATATTTAAACTTTACCACAATGTTACATATTCTATTTTTTTTTTCCTGGTTTCAAAGACCAGACCAATCCCAATTCATTTCAAATAAGTCACTACAGCTATTTTTGACAACACAACTTTCTCACTTTGGTGTTATCATCCTGCTTTCTTGAGATCAGAGCATGATAAGGAATTTAATTCTTTCAATTTTGCAACAGTTAACATTTACATTCATTACACAGTAATACCATTTAGTAATTGTGACCTAAACATTTATTTGGTAATTTTATCAATATTTTTTAAATTATTATAAATAAAATTATAGAATTCATTACTAGCAATGCTAGTTGTTAAATCTAAAAGAAACCATTATCCCAAGTGCAAGAAAACAATTTGTTAGTCATTTGACCCACTATTGACAGAGAAGGGAGTTTTTGAAAACAGAGTAATAAAACGGTTAGCAGTTTGTTGTCCTTTACAGTGTGGGACCGGCAGAGTCTATTACTTTTGCAGGAGAAAATAAATAAAGCTTTACTACCTGGAGTTGAAAGATAATACAATCCTGTAAAATTTAACAAATTTGATGTCAATAAGTGGAAGTTGAATGATTTATAGTTAGCTGATATTTGATAAATTTAGTTTTCTGCATTTATAGATCAAATTACAAAAAATAGAGATAAAAGTATGCAATTAGCAGCAGGCCACTGGGCTCATCCCAAATGACCACTTACTCTGCAACAGGTTGGTAAAACCCATTCTCGGCTTGTCGGATGGCTAGGAGGGCAAAAATTTTAAGTGGGGAGTGCGTCGGTAAGTCGGCAGGTGTACATCAGAGACAGGAGACAGGTTTAAAAACTAAATAAGCATTTATTTATATAACTAAGCTAGGATATATAGGTTAAATGCAATTAAATAAGTTCACTATACAAAAGGGACACTCTAATAGCTTTACTTCTAGTCTGAGAGAGAGTTCACAAAGCTCTAAAAAGTACAAATACCTCTATGCTTATATGTCTAATATGCGTTCGTTGAATATGTTCGTTAATGGCGATAGAAGTTCAAATGGCTGTGGTTGGTTGTATGTCCTGTCGGTCCCGAGTATGGAGACAAATATGGCACATCTACCAAGTATAACTTCCGAGGGATCGCCCGGAGCTTTCGGGGACTCGAGCTTTTATACGTTATTCGTGGGAAATGAGTCATGTGATCGACTTCTGTTGACACTTATGGTGCATTCCGATCAACTAACTGTCAACTTTCCCACCTTAATGTGAAAAGAATTGGTGACCTCCGATATACTTCTCACCAAGAGTGGGTTTTTCCATCGGAGTTGTTTATAAAGATTTTTCCGACATCAGCGTAAAAATCGCGGATTTCACAAAAGTCTCATTTTTTAAAAATCCACAAGTATTTTATACTCAACAACAACAATAACACCAGGAAGTGTTACAAAAAATCATACTCCTAGAACCTATTTCTGGTGTGAGGAAAAAAAAACAAAAGAAAAAGTTCACCACAAACGTTTTCGAACTTCTGAGAGTTCTTTCTCAGGTGAAAAGGGAGTTTCTGATGTGACAGAGCAATCGGTTAAGGTTATATGTGAAAAAATAAATGGAAATGTAATACAAATTGCTCATGCATACCCATAGGGTAACCAGATCTTAGTAATTACAGTTCAGAGTCCATCAACGCCTGCCAAGCTATAGACAAAACTAACACATCTTTAAAATTGATACATGAATTATTAAGGTTCTATTTATAAATTTGAATGTCTTCTAGCCATTTTAGATGTTCGATGTGTGACATCGTGCAGACTAGCTTTGCCTGATTAAGTGGTGATGGCAGTGGAGTTTCTCTTATGTTGAATGTCCGCTATGTGCTCCTGTAGCCTGACCCCCAAGGAGCGTTTGGTCGATCCGATGTAAATGAGTTCCCTATCAAATCTGTTGTCTCTAATGCAGATACTGTATACACCCAGTCGTCTATTCTAGTTGGGAGGGTCTTTCCCATTGCGGAGGATGTGAAATATGGTGGGACATCTGTACGTAATCTGAATTCGGTGCTTCCTGGTGGTATCAGTGTAAAATGTTTTAATGTACGAATTGAACGTGATAGGGATTTGTAGGAGAACTTCAGGACTGTTGTGACTCTGTGTATCAGTCGTGATGGTGTGCTGTATGTATGGTGATAGCGTTCAATCAGTTTATGAGTTAGGGTCAGGAAACCATGGGTGGATGCAACCTGTTGTATATGCATTAGTTCATCGGCAAGTGCTTGGGTAGATGATGAATGAGTAAACGCTCTCCTGATTAAAGCATTGAATGCCACTACTTTATACTGGAAGGGGTCACATGATCCTACCGGTATGTATGTGGGTGTAGACATTGGTTTGCGGTAAACAGATGTGAGGATGCACTTTTCCTCGATTTTGATGTTAGGAAGTGGACCTCTTTATGGTTGGCTTGTTCGAGCTCTAAGGTTAAGCCGAAAAGGTTATCATTAAAAGTGTTGACAAAGGTCAAAATATCTGGAACTGTCCTCCAGCAAACCAAAATATCGTCGATGTATCTTCTGTATAGAACAATGCTGGGCAGGAACTGTGGAAGGACTTTGCTCTCCAGTTGTTTTATAACCATTTCACATAGGTCTCCTGAAATCGGGCTGCCCATGGGGACTCCTCTTCCTTGTGTGTATATTGCACCATCAAATTGGAAAAAGGAACTGTAGCAGAGTAAGTGGGCGTTCTCTAGTATAGGGTGGTATAGGGTGTTCTTCCACCTGAGGAAGAACTCCCAGAAGTTTGAAAACGTTTGTGGTGAACTTTTTCTTTTGTTTTTTTCCTCACACCGGAAATAGGTTCTAAGAGTAAGATTTTTTGTATTTTATACTGTTAGACAGTAGAGAAAATATAGAAATTGAAGATATAATCATAGTCAAACATATTTGTGTGTGAAAATATAAAAATTGCATTAATTTTCATTATGTATCCTGCAGATACAATGTCCCACATCAGCTCTTAAAATTCTACGTGCCTAAAGGGGAATTAATCTGTTTATTAATTTATAGAAAAAACTAAAAACTTCCTAAAAGTCTTAAGAAATCTACAGAATACTCAATAATCCATTAGTTTATATTGATGAATAAACTTTTCTACTATATTAAAATAAAAATTGAAGAAATAATTCATAATGAACGTACAGATATCCCCATATAACATGGGAGTCAGATTCCAAAAGTTAGCAAAAGTATACTATTTTTTTTTTGTAATGAAGAGAAATATGTTTATTATAGAAATTACTAATTCACTAACAATCACAATCAAAAATATTGCATATTAATATTAATTTCTTCTTCACTGCTAAATACCATTAAATGAGGACATTTTCTTTTCGGCAAAATATTGTCATCTTCTGAGCTTTCCTGTTGACCTTAATCTATCTAAAATACCAACAACTTTTTCTCTACTTTTTCATAAAATCTGATTTTTTCATTTGCTTGCATTTGCATAAAAGATCTTTAAAAATTTACTGTTTTTATGTAGTAACTCATAATTTAATCTATAAACACAAAACACAGTGACAGTCTTTTGGGTTCACTTAGAGCACTATCACCAATGACAGTGACACCTGGTTTAATTAAAGGAAAGCTAGAATATGAAGCAAGGACAAGGAAGAAAAAAATTGTATAATTAGTTCTCATGAAAGAAAACTGAGCAAAAAGCATGAAACAACATTGCCCATAGATTTTAGAATACTAAAATTATCAAATACGAGACACATTGCATGCTTGTTTGAATAAAAAATATCAAATTATGATGTTTGCACTTAAAAATTATGATGTTTGTACAGTGATGTCTCCAATTTTTGAGCTGTGTTGAATGTGGGATTTCCCCAATTCTCAAACTGTTAGAGTGAAACCACATGGTAAAAATGCTGTATTATATAAAGGGTACCTATAATTAAATTTTACCTGATGCTCCATTTTCATCTTTTAATGATAGATCCACACCAAATGTATAAATGGTGCGAATTACATCATCAGCACCTCTCGCTGCTGCCCACATCAATGCATTTCTACCTTCCGAATCCCTTTTGTCTGTTATGTAATTCCTTGAAAGAAACACAGCTACAGTATCCTATATTATGGAAAATAAAATATAAATAAATAGCACACACATCACACTATATTAGGCTTACATACTAAATACGTCATGTAGTGAGAAAATTCTTAAATACAAATACATACACAAACAGCATGTAAAAATAATAGATTGTTCTGCAGTCATGCCTTGTCCCTGGTCCTGAATAATATTAAGCACCAGAATATAAGCTAAGTAGTATGCATTCCATCAACACAACCACAAAAATAACAACTCTTTTGCTAGTTACCATACTGTCAAGGTGAGAGAGAGTTTAATAGTTCAAATCAATCATCAAGTAATGCTGGCAAGAACTCTAGTTCATAGTAAGACCACCCATGCCAGTAAAGTCTTTGAGAAGAAATGAAGAAGAATGGTCCACAAGCAGAATCTGATCCAAGAAAGTGGCTGCTGAACAGTGTCTGTTTCCCATGCTAGGAGCAGATGACTTTTAAACACCTGGCTTTGAGTATATAAGCATGCTTACTTCTGTGAAGAAAAAAAACAAAATGGTTGTGACGTGTTCTCAGCATAATACTAGCTCAGACATCACTCAAGTTAACAAGGCCTGCATTCTTGAGTTAGAGGCTCATATTTGAGAAATCTGTCACCAGTATCAAATGCAGTGCTGTATTAAGTAATAATACTGCATCACAAACACAAATGCATTCATCACCTCATTCATAATGAATAACAGAAACCAATCAAGCAAAACTGCTTTAGTGGCAATCCAGCCACTGACCATCAAGGTCAGAAAACCATACCATTGGATGAAGTAGACCAAAGACATGAATGAATTTATCATCTTTTGTAATGGTTTACCATTATAAAACTCAAAACAGACACTATATGACAAACACTCACAAAAGTACCCACATCTCATCGTTATAAACAATTGTTGATAAAAAAAATAACAATTATACATAACAACCTTATTCCACAAACAATATTTGAACATATCAAAGGAGCACAACAGGTTTTGGTTTGGTTTGTTTGAGTTTCTTTGCACAAGAGCCATATAGGCTACGCTGCACCATGACAAATGGTGTATAAAGAATAAATGACAAATACATACAAAATAACAATATAAATAACAATAACTATAAAACAGGTATAATACACTGTAAATAAATACATCCAAACATACTATTCACAACAAGATATAAATAACAATAACAAAAATTTAGAACTATAATTTAAAATAAATAATCATATTTGTTTATATTAGTGATGTAACGAATATTCCGTTACTATTCAGTATTCGGTCTATTCAGCCTATTTTTCGCTATTCGGCCAAATACTGAACATTTAATCACTATTCAGCCGAATACCGAATACCTAAAAACAGGAGTAAGAAATAACAAAAACACAGTAAATTAATCATTTTGGTATTTAGATTTAATGTTATCAGGTTAATGTTGTTTGTTTATATTTATTTATAACTTATAACATGCACAAAATAAAAAAGAACATAATATTAGTCACTTGTATTCACAATTTATAATTACAAAAATCAGCACATGTACACACCTATTTGTTTGAGAATCATTGCACATCTGAGGGTCTGACCCTGCCTCTCCTTCTTTTTAAGCGCTCGTCTTTGCTCTTCCCTTTCTCTTTCCTCTATCACTCTAGTCCACGTATGACTATGCATACATCATAATATGCCCTCACGATACTTTTGATTCGTCACTTTTCCGTCGTAGATTTCCCATTTTACAATTACATGACTCATAGCCTGGTGATAACGGAGAAAAGAGACAGATAAGATGTCAGTATAAGTCACAGTTATGATTTCACAGATTCGAAACAGCTTGGTAGCCCGAATGACCCCAGGCTTTCACCAGTGCATGCTAAATGACTTTCATTACAGGCATTTAGCTTTCCGAAGTCTATGACAACAATTGTTTGGCATTCACAGCCGCTAATTTCACGCCAATAAGTTGCCTCGAACAAGTCGAGGCAGCTTATTGAGTTGATAACATAATCGACTTATTCGATTATGTTATCAACTCAATTTCATATTTATTTTCACTTTGCGGTCCTTCTCTGTTCTTCTTCCATTATTTACACGTGTAGGTCATTTCATTGTTATCCACATTTGATATCATCACTTATCACATACTGCCATGACACTCTTTGGTACACTTCTTAATACACTGTAAAAAGATGATTGTCTGAACTGTCAAGAATTAATGTGAAGTGTAGTGACAGTGGGCCAATAGAGGGCAGGGTCCTTGCCATAATGCAGTTTACATGCCAATTTTCGTACGTGCGTTAATCGAGCCGAATAGTTTGGCCAAATATTCGATATTCGGCCTGAGGCCGAATATACTATTCATTGCAACACTAGTTTATATACATTAATGACTTTCAGAAAGGCCAGTAAAATATCAGGATTTGATCTCTGGCCCAAAATTCTTGACAAACTTGAATTTCTAAAAATGATATCTACAAGCCCTCTCAAATTCAGAGCATTCATACAATATGTGTTTGACACTTTACAGTTGCAGTATTCATAATAACTGGTCTTTTGACCTTCAAAAGGTATTGATGAGTCAGCCAAGTATAACCAATCCTCAAATAAGTAAGAATTATGTTGTTGTTATCGAAACCGTGTTGTTACTTATGTTTGTATATTGGCACAATGAAGTGACCTTCTTTATCAACACTTGGCAAGTTTTCAATCTTTATTCAGTTAGAATCTAACTGAATAAAGATTGAAAACTTGCCAAGTGTTGATAAAGAAGGTCACTTCATTGTGCCAATATACAAACAAGTAAGAATTACTCCAGATCTTCCTGTAATAAACCTCATTAGGTGTCCAATTTTCTTTCAAAGGCTTGATCTTGCATAGTTTATTGTGGACTTGTTCATTCCACATGTTCTGCCAGATCTCTGCTAGTTGATTTTTAACGACTGGCTTCAGGCACCTTCAACAGGCATTGGATTGCATTAACAGATTAGCTGACTTTGCAGCTCCATCAGCTTGTTAATTCCCTCTTATACCTACATGGCCTGGAACCCAACAGAATTTGCCAGAGAAATCCATATGGCAAATGAGCTTACAAACTTTGATCAGTACAGTGTGTGAAACAGTTTTAGATGAGATCTATGCTTGAAGTACATTAACCGAGTCAGTATAAATCACACAGCAATGACGATCTTTTCTCCTTATATGTTTTAAGGCTAAGTAGATAGCTTGCAACTCTGCAGTGAAAATAGACGCCTTGGGAGAAATTTGATCTTCTCTGATTTTGTCAAAGCAGACAATGCCAAACCAATATAGTTCCCTGACTTAGATCAGCTGTGTATATGGGAAGTAAATGCATGTGTAGACCTTTGCAAATAGCTGTCTATATATATAATCTAGGGTATATATTCTTTAGGATACCACTTTAAGCTAAAGTCAATTGTTATGATAGGAATTGACCAGGGTGATAATGTTAGAAACTGGGGGTATAAAATTATTCTATATACTACTTAATCGACAATGATTTGGTAAAAATCTCCCACTTAGTCAACAGATGGCTTGTAATAGAAAATTTAAGACTAAAGATAATAAAATCTTAGTCTAGTCAGGATTGACACTAGATAGGGTAATGTATTTGCACCCTAATTCATCATATTAAGATTATAATAAAATTTAAAAAGGAGGGCTATAAATACTACATGTGAGGAGATTGTGAGGAAGTTCAATAGGATGTCCAATATTTAACTAATATGAGAATTTACTTCCAACTTAACAAGTATAAATATATTTTAATAAACAAATAAAATTAAGATTACAACTGAATATAATACAATAATATAGAGGTCATTAACCTATCTAACTATAACCATATTAATTTATATTGAGAGAGAGTTTACAATAATATTTAATAATATACCTCTATAATACTTAAATCTTGAATTTGTATAGGTGGAAGTTGAGAATCCAAAGGAGAGACCAGGCACAAAATTATATGTGTTGACGGATAATTGGAACTGATTAATCCGCCCAGAATTTGGTGTGTATAACCCTTTTATACAGAAAAATAGTCTCCAATCAAGAGCAGAACTCTTTGTCATCTGACCAAGATGAAGTTAGGTTGAAATTTAGTCATAAGATGTGATAAACTTTTCTAAAAGAAGCAAACTGGTGGGAAAGGAAACTGTATTTCCTTGTTTTCCCTTAATTTCCCTCAAAATTTGTAAAAGTGTACAATTTTAGTGACAAAATATTACATCGAATTTTATAATTTTATAAAAATAAATGAATCTCAAATTCAGATTCTCACAATATACTATCAACCTCAGACTGTGAGAGTTGTACCAGATCAATCGTGCTGCTTATAACACCAATTCTAATGTCAAAAGTAGGGTCACAAAATAACAAGCTGAAAATACTCTTTTAAGATTAAAATTACTCAACTTAGTACAAACCAAGGATTTATATTGGGATTTCAGTTTAATGTAATAAAACAGAGACAACTGTTTCCTACTGAGTGATAGTGGAGGCTGAAAAGCATCCACATACAAGCTTTGAACAGGAGGGTCCGAAAAGCACCAGTGCACAAAGCGCAATGCTTGATGATGGATTGGATCCAGCATCTGAAGAGTATAGTCTTGCACAGAACCATATACAACACATCTGTAATCCAGCTTTGAGCAGACAAGGACCCTGTAAATCACAAGCATGGAACATTTGTCTGTTCCCCAGGATGAGCAGTTTAGTACCGTTAAAAGTTTTAGAGACTTTAACATTTACTCTTTGGATGCATTAGTGTAGTAAAAAGTATTCAATTTTTGGTCAAACAGAACATCCAGAAATTTATTAATTCATATGCCTTTGTGTCCTTATTATACAAATTTATTATGTAAATGTCTACTAGGACATATTGTATTAGTAGGACTTATTATACTGGTGTCCGGTGCAGATGAAAAATAAAGATTGTTTTTCTGAATAGGTTTCCTCAATTTGCAGAACCTGGACACCAGTATAACTAATACGATCTACTAACACAATATGTCCTAGTAGACATTTACATAATAAATCCAGAAATTTAGTTTAGTTGACCATAGAGTTTTTATGCCATTTAGATAGATTTCTAAATCAAGGTGCAAACCGTGCCTTAGGCAAAAGTGGATGCACGAGGTCTTGTTAATGTTGAAAGTAAAGCCATTTGCATTGGACCAATCCTGTATGTGGTTCAAGGCATTTTGTGGTTGTCTCTCAATGAAGCACATGTTGCTAGACTGACAGATGTGAAAGTCATCTACATACAGAGAGTGTTTGACACTGAGGCCTTGCTATTGATTTTAATGAGGAACAGAGCCACACTCAAAATAGAACCGCAAGGAACACCTTCTTCTTGTACGAAAGGCCTAGATGAAGTGGTTACCATCCTAACTTGAAATCTTTGATTTTGTAGGAAGTTTTTTATAAACATTGGCAGATTACTCTGCAATCTGAATTTGCACAGATCACAAAGTATTCCATAGTGCCAACAGCATAGGCCTTCTCAATATCAAAAAACACAGACATCAAGTGTTAGTTGTTATAATACAAATGCTTTGCATATAGATATTTTAAGGTTTATTAAATTGTTCATTGTAATTCTGTTTCTACAAAATCCACTCTGGTGTGACAAAAGGTAATTGTTTTTCTTCAGGAGAAATGTCAAATATCTGTTTACCATTCTCTCAAAAATTTTGCAAAGGCAACTTGTCAGCGATATTGGTCTATAAATTAGATAGATTCTTATGTGAGGAACTCATTAATTCCATCCTGGTAAATGGCACATTGTATTCTTCACTGGATGAGAAATCAAAGTTTAAAACTTTTTTCTCTATCTTTGCTTTATAAACTTGGAAATTGATTGTGTACATTATAAACTTGGAAAAATTTTTAAAAATTTCCTAGCGACGAACTTTAAAAGTGTCATTGCATAGCATAACATGTACCAAAATACGAAAACTAGCATAGCATAACATGCACAAATGAAAACATAAACACAACAATTACAACTAGTGATATTGCAAACACAGAATTAATTAACAAATTTACAAATTTGTTTCAAAAAACACTTACTAAATATACTGGATTAGAGGTCACACAAAGATCACAAACACTCAAAATACGTACAAAAATTCTGTCTATCTAAATACATACATCTTATCTTACTAAAACATTCAACCAGAATCAACAGTTCAGAGAGTTATATATATATATATATTAGTGTATTCTAGTATAGTCATTGTTGTACTATCATCTTAATATACAATCACTGACAGACACACATTCAAAACAGAGACAAATCATAAGCTTGCCTGGCAAAGAAGACTAGAAACACAAATAATAGTATTTACAAAATAATAATATATACATAATTATACACTTTGTATTTATAATATTAATGTATCCAGATTAATAATTTTCAAAGTCTAATTAATATTATACAGAATAGATTAAAATCAAACTCACAGCATAATTTCCTTGAGAAGCATAATGTAAAGGAGTTGCTCCGTTAATATCTGTGCTATGAAAATCAGCTCTACGATCCAAAAGCAGACTGACTTTATCTGCTAAACCTAAAAAACAAATAGCACATCGTAAATATCATTTATGGGTTTTTCTATATTTCTATTATTCTTATTTTTGTAAGGATCTGTATTAAGTATACCTCTTTTTAATCTAAATCCAAATTTAAAGTTTGTTTCCTCTATAGCATTTTTCTATATGATGATTGTAAAGTTTTAAATTATAATAGAATTCAAAATTTCATATTTTAGAATACTGCCAATGATGGAAATAAGTTCTTCCCAAAGTCATTTTGATGATAGTTATTATGTAATAGAATTATTGTACTAAACAGAGTATGATCTTAACTTTTTGAGAATGAAATGTATCAAAAATTATTTAAAATTAAACATAGGTAACAATAAATATCATGAAGTTTACTCAATATCAATGTAACAGTTAATTTTTTCTCAATAATTCTTATTTCAGTCTAAAAGCTGTATAACACTCACCAATAAACCATCACCAGTTCATAACTAAACAGAAAAATTCTTTCTACGAACGTTTTCATCTATATGTAATAGACATCCTCAGGTATTGACGATATCAAACTAACGGCTAGTAGAATAGAATGTTTTTGAAAGTTCCATTTAACTACGTAATTTGAATATGTTGTGTTAAAATTGAAAATATGTAAAATATTTAAAATATATCCGAATAAATAATTGATTTCACGTAGATCATGACGTAAATATCTTCCGTAATTTAAAATATCTTTGATGCGCGTTTCAATCATTGGGATCTAATTCAAATATGGCACACCATGCTGCAGAAGGCATATCGGTTTCTTTGAAATTAATACTGATCCCTTTTTTAATTGCCTTATATATCTCCAGCAATTCGAGGTACTTGAGTTTTGCCTTATCCGATACTTTGTGTAGCAAAAAACATTCTATTCTACTAACCGTTAGTTCGATATCGTCAATACCCGAGTATGTCTATTACATATAGATGAAAACGTTCATAGAAAGAATTTTTCTGTTTGGTTATGAACTGGTGATGGTTTATTTGGTGAGTGTTATATAATTAAGTACCCAGTTTTTTGAAATACAGTATAATAAAAGCTGTATTTTAAAGTTTTAAAAATATCAAATTACCATAATTTCTTGAAAGTAATCTGTAGGTTATCTGTGTTTTAAAGACAATTTGAAAAGGGATACAAGTTATGTACTGCTATGGGTTATCTATCAATTTTTAAATTGCAATTACAACAAGCAATTATTTATTGTGACATCGTCACAATGCTGGGCTGTAATTTTTAATATTTTTAATTTATTTAATTTAAAATATGTGCAGCTAACTAATTTTTAAGAAGTTTATGATATGCATTTTTGAAGGTCTGAAATCCATTACTTTAATCTTCTCTATCAACTAATTTTGTGTCTACATTACTAATATAAATACAGATTATCCGAAACAATTCAGGACTGCAGTTGCTCAGATAACTGATCATGTATGAAAAAATATATTAACCTATCCCATGTTGAAATTTTTCTCCATTGAGTGTGGCTTGCGTTGAATTTTCATCAAATTGTTTGTGCAAAATAAAAAAATAATTTTTAACAATACAATATGGTCATGTCAGTGCGCCAGCTAAAACATGCACACCAACAAATATTAGAGTAGCCCAAGACATAGCCAAATATTGCACAGCACTAGCAGAAATTTGAATTTGCCAACTGGATTGCTTTCGGTAAATCGATGTTTCGGTTGATCGGTATTTGGATAATCGATGCTCTACTGTACTATAGTAATTTAAAGTGCAAATTAATAATTTAAAATCAATTTATTATAGAGTAATCATTAAAATCATTTATTAGATTTATTCTATTTGTATTTTGTTACTCTGCACTACTGATTTGTCAGGATTATCTGCTAAATCAAATAAATTTCATTTTTATAGAATGCATTACATTTTGAAACAAACCATATAAAAATGAATCTAAATTTTAAAATAAGTCTTGTGATAGTATTTGAGGAGTCGAAATACAAAGTTTGTTCTTTAAAAAAGTCGAATAAACCTAAGCTTAGCAATGGAGGATGTCCAACTCACAATCCTGAGTCAGGCAACCCTCAAAATAAAATTTCCATATCATTGTCTATTCATATTTCAAGTTTAGTACAAATATTACATCTAATTGAGAGTATTGTCAATTGGCTTCACAGTAGCAGAACATTTTACTGAGCTCTGCTTGACTTTTGTCAAAACTCAGGTAGTCAGTGCTAGTCAGTCTTGTTGGTACATCTTGTTAATATTCCATTGGAGTAATAACCTTCTGATAGTTTGGAATGATCAAAAGGCATGCAAGGATTTGGTTTGGCAAATTAACAGGAATTCCATGGGACTCACCCTGGAAATTCTGTCTGTGAAACTGCAGTTTGTCATCTGTATATCAGAATCAGAGTCAAAGGGTCTCCAACAGGACAGTTACATATAAAAATAACCCATGGCGTACCATTTTACATTCATTTTAATTCCCGAGACCATCTTAAGTACAAAATTGCAGCCTTACTATATTCATCACAACTGCTGACTCTCTGATGACAGGAAACGGCAGAGATGTACAGCTTTCCCAGCCAGCTTATCCACAACCTGTCCAATATTAACCAGCGTGCAATTCCTAATTGACACGAAGATAAGATTGTTGTACCTGATACAAGATTTTTACTTATAACAACAGTAGATGGCTATAGCAATGTGCAGCCTCCCTCTAATGAAGAGAAAGAAATGAATTGGGGTAGGGTTACTTTCATCATTTTGTTCATAGTCTTGGATATGGACTGTTCTTTGGAAGTCTCAAGACTTTTATCAGAATATGAGAAAAAATAACATTGTGTCACAGTATTAATGTATTTTATTTTAGTCTATTTTATTTTTATTTTTAGTATATTTTATTGTATTTTATATTTATACTTTTCTTTCATTACTTTTAATTCCTTAATTTACAAATTTGTTAACATTTACATATTACAAACCACCATACGTAACTGTTATAAATCAAAGAGTTCTATTCTATATAAAAATTGTATATGCATTCAAACTTTCTAAAACACTCAATAGAAAATACTAATGTTCCCATTCAAATTTTTGAGTCTGATGATGGGATACAGAAATTCCAAAAACATTTTATCCAATAAAGAAGCTTTGACTCCTAAAATTTTTAGTCTGTATTTTCTTCCAAAGTTACAATGAGTTATTTTACTCGGAAACCAGAATAAGAAAATTGCACAGCAAGACCAAACGGTTATTGACAAGGATCGAGCTATATTAGGGATCAATACTGAACACTTACTCATTTGTATTGACAGTAATGAAATAACCAAAGAGACAAGAATACCTTAATGTTTGGTATTTGTACATATCACTACAAACACAAGAACGAGCATTAACCAAAACTTAGAAAATTAAACAGTTATTATTAAAGTCTATAAAAATTAAGATTAGTAGAGCAAAGACAGAATATATGTTGTGGCTACAATAAAAAAGAAAAATGCTTATGACATACCAATGAAACTAGGAAATCAAATAATACCTTACAGAGAGCTTTAAGTATCCAGGATCTAATTCGAAGAGTGATGGGGTCACTGAGACAAAAGTGACAAAGATACAAATAAGGTAACATCATTTACTAAACATATTGTTAAATAACATATGAACTAAGCTTATAAACATAAAACTTTATATATATAAACTCAAAATAATCTGTAAATAAATAAAATCAAAGACATTTACCTTAATTATCCATTTAAACATACTTTTATATCAAAATATATAAAAATCGTATTAAAATTAAACATTAAAATTATTAAAGTGTGTATGTAAAAACAAAAATACACATGAAAACATTTTGCTCTTGTGTAACAATATATTGTTCTTCAAATGTATTTCATTTTAGTTTTGTTTTCAAATATTTACACAGTTTAAAATTTTAGGTATGTTAGAAAAACTTATTTAAAATTTCAGTTGTTAGTAAAAATAATAGAACTTACAAATTTAAGAAGTCATTTAATAAAATAACAGATTAATGCTTTACAAATTGTTTTGACTTCAATTTAAAAAATATTCTTAAAAATAATCATTTAGTTTTACTATTTTGATTTTGAAAAAAAAGTCTATTAACTCACTAATTGCTAGAGAATTTGCTGAGTTGCTACAGGACTTTATTGAAACATCGATATTCTAAAAATACCAAGAACCTTAACTATATAAATTTTAGTACAGTATGTTGATTTGTATATTGGTATGCTAATTTGGTGGAAAGTAGATGATTTAGTACATTATGTAGATTAATTTGTAAGTTGGAACTATCCTATTATACAGAAAAATCACAACTTTCTGACGGTTTCCAACAGTAACTGTTTAATTAGACAGTTACTGCTGGAAACCATCAGAAAGTTGTGATTTTTCTGTGTTAAAGTATGTAGATTCTCTGAAAAATAAACAGCAACAATGCAGCTAGCTTTAGGCATTGATCAAGTCAAACTTAAAAATTCACAAACTTTATAAATTTACAACGTTTAAGATATTTACAAAGAAGGTTCCCGCAGACACACAAAATAAATTAAAGTTCAAATAGTCCACTAATCCTAAACAGGTCCGTTGAAAAGACACCTTACGATCCAATCCCTGAGACTTAGCTAGATGTAAGCTTCTTCCGGCATTCGTCGAAGAAATAGCGAGACAAAAGCAACCTTGCTTCAAGCCTAATGTTAAATAACCTTCTGATCAAACTTCTGTTGACCAACTCAAAGTCCTAAGCCAAACTTAAACTGAACTTAAACGAAATGTCCTTAAGCTGAAGTTCCTACCAAACTTAACTTTCCCGCCTAAACTTCAACCTTTTATATGGATTGACGGCAAGATTAATTGACCAATCAGCATTTCGTAGCTCTGTCGTAGGTCCGCTGATGGTCCTATGATCGGAGGCCAATCAGCAATTACGCATCCAAAACCACTGGTCGTTTTTCCAACCAACTTCTGCGGCATTGACTAGTTTGAAATAAAAGAAAAGGCGGGAATTGTATGTTTAGACGATTCTAATCCCGACAGACCAGATCAAGCATTAAAATAAACTCATTAGATTTAAATATTAAAAAATTAAATGAAAGCTTTATTATGTAAATACAGTAGAGCCTCGATTATCCGACTCAATTGGGGACTGGGGTTGGTCGGATAATTGAAAAGTTGGATAACCGAAAAGTATGAAAAAATCCATTATTAGTGTAGTATATTATTATATCCCATATAATTAGTATATTAGTATATCGCTATTAACCTACTTCGCGTTGAATTTTCCTCCATGTTAAGCATATCAATTTTTTTTTTTTAAATAATAATCGTTGCTATTGTATCGTTAAAAATTAGAAAATTAAGCCTCGTTTAAATACTGGCTCTCTTTCATGGTCAATCCAGTGTTGCCAGCTAAAACACGTAAAAATAATATTAAAGTAGCCAAGACATAGCCAAATATTGTAGCGCCACATCACTAGCGGACATTTGAATTTGCCGACTAGAACGCGGTTGGTTAACCAAGGTAACAGTTAATCGGGGGTCGGATAATCGATGCTCTACTGTATATGAAAAGCTCATAGTTGCTCCTACCTACATTTATGCAAAATACCGAGATTTTTTCTATTGACAAGAAAGAAATGCCTAGTAACATACCTCTTTCCTTTTGGTGAAGGTAGAAGAAGCTCATAAAGAAGTTGTTCTTAATAAAAGAATGGCAAGCCAGTTAAATTTCCTGGCTAAATTAATTGATAATACAGTCGAACTTGATTAATTAGAAGTTCAAGGGCATTAAAAATAATTCATTTATCAAAATTCAAAATTAAACAATTTTATTGATAATTATTAAGTAATACAGAAAATAAGTACTTTGGTTGTCACATTTTCTTGTTAAGCTTAATTCACACCAAGCTAGAAAAAGCAAAAAAACAGAGTGAATAACACATCATACATGATGTTGTTCCTGACAAATTTTACCATTTCATAAATCGCTTTGAAGTTTGGAACTGTCAAACTTTTTGCTAGCAAAAAATTTCACCATTTATCACGGTGCCGTTTGTTGTCGGGTGCTTCTAGTGGTTTTTTAAGATGTTATAAAACCATCACACAACAGAGTAGACATCAAAATTAGTAGGATATTCTTGCAATTCACACTTTTTAAACATTTCTCTCATCCAACATCATTTTTTTAACATATCTCTCATTTTTCATCATAAGTATGCAACAGTCATTAAAAACAGAATGTCAGAAGTGTTTTGTTTTTACCAATGATGCTTCTCTCTTGCTTGTAAATGATTGACTGATCAGAATTTGAAATTGCTTTTCACTTTCTGCTGTCCAGACAAGTTTCAAATTCATTGTTTCTTTCCAAATTTGCTTTATTTTCTATTCATTCAGTGTGAACTAAGTTACCCCAGCTTCAAATTATCCAAAAATTTAAAAATAAATTAAATCAAACAGATAGAGAAGGTGGTATTATGGAACACTGCGGGTATTATGGAACCACCCCATTTCGAACTGATAATAAAGGCGAACTGTAGCGGAATGTGGCTGAACTGAACTAGGCAGACATCCATAGCAAGGGGAAAACCCGTTTTACTTCAGTTAAACGGTTGTCCGTATTTAATCAGCAAATTTGTTTTTTTCAAAATTCGCAAGTTTTGAATGCTAAGTGAATTTAATTATTTTTAAAATATAAATCGTGTAGTTGTAGGTTCACTGGTGCATGTATTCCGTTCCAGAGACTTAGGGGTACATATTAATCTGTGTGATGTTCACGTTTTTTAAATTTTGGTCTCGACAGACATAAGTTAATTCGAGATGGCGATGCGTGAAATACGGACCCCTTTGGTGCTTTTACAGTAATATGGAACTCAACTCCTCCGAACTCTCTCTTTGCAATCAGACATTCGTCCGGAGCAATTTGGGAAAAAGACACTAGGTAGAAAGTCTGAAAATATCGAAAAAGAGCTGCTGGAATATATATTGTTGATGGAGGTCATATTTTTCTATTATAAAAGCATTTTTGCGATAAAATACATTGGAGTAAATAATTTTGTAATTATTTAACATTTTTTGTCCTTTCCTATTTGTTTTTGGCTACATTAAAGCATTTTTTTGAAAATATACAGTAAGGTTCCATATTACCACCCGATTTTCTCTAAGCCTACTTTCGGACTTTTTGTACAAAAGCCTTCAAAAACCATACTTATAATTACACTAGCGAAAAATCCAATTAGGAACATTTAGTTTACTAGTTACCAGTACTTTTCGCACAAAAAATGTGGGTGTAGTTATGATACCTTGTTTACAATTCACTAAAATGTAATTGGGGTTCCATAATACCACCTTCTCCTCTAATGTTTTCATTACATTTATTATAATAGCTTCTTTTCCTTTCTTTTCTATTTTTTCCTTATATAGCTATGTATTTTGCTATTCATTACATTTATTAAGAAATTCAAGGGACATTTGTAAAACTTGAATTAACCAAGTTTGACCGTATCAAAATAGTATATTTCAATACAGAGAAAGAAATATTACCATCTATCATAAACAACATTAAATTCAAGAGAACTAATAATGAATTTTTATGATAAGTTTTACTAACTGTTATATCATCATATCTTAAAATCACAAATCTATATAATACCAAGTTGTTAAAAAAATTTATTACAGCTAATGTGTTAAAAATAATCTTAACAAATAAGAATTTTATTACATATCATGTGATTAAAAATAAAAAACAGCCACCAACTCCCCCAAAATAAGCAAGAACATATAAAATTCATTGTTTTACAAATTATAAGATCTTATCTGTTTCTATGCAGAAAATACCTGTAAAATTTTTGAGGTAAGAATCAAAACACAAAAACAGGACATGCTTAAAAATAGCATCACTAGGAATAAACTCTGAAAAGACAGGCATTAAACAGAACTAAAGAAGTATTAGCAGTATCTTAGACTATATCACCAATATAAATTACAAGTATTTTTGTATGACTAAAAATATTCTGAATGGGAATCTCTAACTTTGCAAATTTGGAACTATATGCTCCATTATTATTTTACCTAACTTATAACCATCCATTTTTCTTTCTCAACTGTATAAGTAGATTTTATGCTGATAGCAAAACAACTTTAATGACATTCAACCTATTTTTCTACTAAATGATTTCTGAAATTTGCAAGTTTATTGTGTTGTTTCTATCAATTGCTATTGCTAATGAACCTAAAACTTATGCCTAATTTTTATTTTGCTATTATCAAAAGATTCATTGTTTCATATTCTCAATTTGAAGATGTATTAAATGATGAATAAAATCAAAGTATTTTTGTTTTATTTTATTTTTCAAATTATTTATGTATACAGGTAATCCCTGACTTATGACTCAAAGGTCTGTTCTGGACACTCATTGTAAATCAATCATGAAAATTAACAGTGATAATAGATATTATTCTCCAAATAACACATTATCATACAATATTGCAAATATAGATAGGTATATTGTAATCAGTTACTAGATGTATACACCATAATACATATAATACAATGCAACTTAGGTGTATTGCACTTCAAACTAATGTTTAATATTTTAATTAATTATTGATAACATGTATTATTTTGTTAACAAAGATTAAATAATCAATCACATTCAAAGGATTAAAAAATCATACAAAGGAATATTGCAATTTACTTTGACTATATTGTAAAATTGAGATTAAAATGATAATCTTGAAATAAGCAGTTATAAAAAATTATTTTTATGTTTGGTTATTTACCCAATAAAGAACCAATCTGAGTTTGATAAAACAAATAAACAGTATGAGTCATTTTTAAATTATATTGTTTGTTGTCCATTATATTTAACATTTAATTGTTATACTATGCTATTGGCAAGTACAAGTAACTGTTTAGACTCAAAAATAATTTTTCAATGTGCCAGTTTTGGTCACTTCAAGTGTGGGCATTCATAAGTCAAGGACCGACCGTATTAACTTAAACTCAGGAAACAAAACATGTATAATTAAAGTAAGAATCAAAACATACCGAGAGATGCTGCCCAATGCAGAGGGGTACAAAACATATTATCAGGACAATTAAGATTACATCTTTCAGTAGATGTCTAAATAACAAAAATTAATCAATGTTTATTGATAGGATTTGTATTAAAAAGTAAATTAAGCTAAGATATATTAAATAATAATATAAACTAACTAAATGATATTCCATAAAATCATTTCTAACAGTCCATAATTCAAAAAACTTATTACTTAAACCAGATATTATGTAGTAATAGTAATAATAATAATAATAATAATAATAAATCATATTATAAAAATAGCTATATTTATCATAATTAATAATTATTTATAGCAAAAAAAAGCAATAACAATTAAATAATTCATGTAACAAAGAAATTAATAATTTTAAAATTTAACTCAGATCAGGTTAATCTATTAATATAACAAATAAAAAAATGAAGTACCAAATAATTCTTATTTAAAATAAATAATAGTCATTCAAAACTGAGGAGCAATCCATTTAATTATGCCTAACTTTATTAGCTATTTTTGGACATTAAAAATGATCTTCAACTGTTGATTTATGTTTGTTTGAGAGATACAATAACTTTTTTTTCGAAAAGACTGTACTGTACTGTACATAAATAAAATGCATAGAATATTTAGGAAAATTGTAAGTTCTGAAATATAAAATTTATCTTGTTAATTTAGCAACATTTAATTTGTTTATTCAACTGAATTCAATGTTTTATTAATTTCACTTGTAATTAATTAACGTTTCATAATTAGATAAATCAGTAATTTAAAAAAAAACGGCTGTTTAACATAACTAAAAATGTTTGAATTAAAATATATATTAGTGAATTAATTAATTGGGTAAATTGTGCATTTTAAAATTTATTTCCTCTAGTTTGAGTGATTTTATCAAGCTGTAAACTGTTTGTAGATCAGAAATCCTACTATATTACAATACTAACGACTATACAATTTATGAGAAAAAGAACAAAGCTAGTATGGTGTTGTCAAATGTGACCATGTTTCTGCAATAAAACATAGTATTGTATTCTATTGCAAATTATCAATTTTTTTCTATATTATATCATTACTATAAGCAATATTTTGTTCACTTTGTATGTTTCAAATTATGTAAGAAGAATTAGTGATCCCTTCATCATCAGTCAACAATATTTGTTGTCTGGAATGTAACCTTAATGATCCTATTCCCAATTTAGTTTTTTAGAATTTAATTCAAACATACAATGGAATATAAGAAAATATCTGCAATATTTTATTAGGTTATGTTATATTTTATCAGGTTATGTCTTTAATCTGATGATGGCCCATGAAATGGGTTGAAAACGTTTGTTTAGCTCAATAAATGTGCGTTCTCAGTATTAAGGTGTGTTGACTGTATATTGTTAAAGAATCTGAGTGAGAATAGGACATTTTATAAACAAAACATAATCTTGTCAACAAAGGACTATAATAAATATAGTACTAAAATGTTCAGAAAATAGTTCATTAATTTCAACATTCCCAATAACTTTCAAATAACCATATAATTTCAAGTGTACACTTTTGTATAAAATAGATTTAACTATTTTATACAAAAGGTCACTTGAAAGTTAACTTTTACTAAGTTTAACTATTAGCATTTAAAATTTAAGCTAATAGTTGAAAGTTAAATATAATCAAATTACACTATAATAAAAAAAACTGAACTCACTCACCAATAAATCAACAATATCAGTTGAACCCAAAGCTACTGCTACATGTAATGCACTTCTCCCTTCATAA
Organism: Centruroides sculpturatus; assembly: GCF_000671375.1. Lineage (NCBI taxonomy): Eukaryota > Metazoa > Arthropoda > Arachnida > Scorpiones > Buthidae > Centruroides > Centruroides sculpturatus. The sequence continues at coordinate 101,079 of NW_019384525.1, forward strand.
TCTTGCCAATTTATAACACTAGGTGCTTCTTCCTTAAACAAATACCAATTTAAATAATAATTTTTAATCTATTCACACTAATAAAAATGTTCTATTATACCAAACAGATAAAGAATGTTTTAAAAATCTGAAATTTTCAAATTAGAGAAAGCTGAGCATTTTAAACTGATTTAATAAATGAAAAACATTCACTCTTTTTCTCTTAGGATTAATTGGAATAAATTTTTTATTAATAATAAAAATACTTTAATTCTAATGAAATATTTGCTATCAAATTATTTGTGAATGAAAAATAACAATAAACTGAAAATTCTTTATTTTTCATACTTTGAAAACAGTTAAAATAAAGCTTAATTACTTTTCGATTAATGTTAGAAATCTTGAATTTAAAAAACAACGTAAAATAATAAATAAATATTTTCATATAAAAAAATAAAAGTCTAAATGATCAAATATCTAAAATATCCAAAGTAATAAACAAATTAAAACAGTGTAAATATATATTATTTTATGTTCTGAACAAATTGTAAAACTGGTTTAAATTAAAACTTGTTTCCTTAGAACAATCTGTTAAATTTTAATGGTTAAGTCATACTGTTTTTTAAAATATTCTATATTTAATTCTCAGATAATACTGGATATAGCAATTAGTATTGTTATAATAAAAATCTTTAAAAACTTACCATTAAAACTTTAACACATTCTAAAGCTCCGGGTTCATTACAGCCAGCTGCTAAATGGAGAGGTGTCTTTCCTTCGACATCTGGAATCCGTATATTGGCACCCTTCAAAAGCAAAATTAGTATATCGTCAATTATTATCATTTATTAAAGTTTATTGTACAAAAGGTAATCATTGCATTGATTGTTTAAACTCATTTTTCAGATCTTCCTAAACCAATGTTAAATAAAACAAAATAATAAAAATAGTATATTTTTATTCGATGCTATACCTAATCAAGAGTGTCAACCTAATTGAACAATATACTCAAATCATGAATATACTAAAATAAATTTTTGTAACACCTAGAATCCACTATTGTTTTAAATTCTTTATTCTGTCTATTCCGCATAAACGTTAAAGAATAAATTTTGATTTCTCTCCAATGCTTAATTGATATTATAACAAGCAAAAATTATCATCTCAGAAATCATATTTATTAAATCTTCCCACTTCTTTGTATCTTAAAGTACAGTAGAGCGTCGATTTTCCGAAAGTCAATCATCTGAAATGTCAATCATCCGAAAGAATTCCAGTTGGCAAATTTAAATTTTTGCTACTGCTGTGGCGCTTCCATCTTTGGCTATGTCTTGGGTTACTCAAATATTTTATGTTTTTGATACTAAATTAACATCTGAAGTATAATTTTTTATTATTTTTATATTTTTCAATATATTTATTTTGTTTGTACAAAATAAAATAATAATTTTTAACAATACAATAGTCTTTGTTAGGCTTAACATTGACGAAAATTCAATGCAAAGCGACACGCAACGTATAAAAATTTTGACATCGGATATGTTAAACTATTTTTTCGTACGTAAATCAGTTATCCGGACAACCCCAGTCCCCAATTGATTCGGAAAATCGACACTCTACTGTATTCATCAAAGAATAAAAAAAAAAAATTCTCCAGAAACTGGGTTATACTATACTGTGGAAACTCCTTGCCTTGAAATTCACCCAGCAAAATGGTGCAAGTTCAGAAAAATAAACATTTTCGGTCATTTTCTAAGGCCTGCTTCAAGTCACAAATTTCAAATAGATGGGATGTCTAACGTTTTAATATTTGAATGTGTCGGGTGCAGAAGAGCTTATACAACAATTTGAATTTAAAATCCTCCAAAATCGACCAATATAATGCATCCAAATATAGAAATTGTAAAACTATTTTCATAATGACGTATCAAACAGGACCTGCCATGCTCGTGAAATATGCCTCTTTTCTTTCAAATTTATATATTTTCCTTGTCTTTCTTCTTTAAAAATCTCTAGCGCTTCTAGTAAGTCAGTCTGTGTTTGCCGTCGTTCTAATTAACGTAGCCTATTGTAAATTGGATTTAATTTCATCCTGCCCCAAATATATTGAGAGGGCAGTGGTTTACATGCCTTTATCTATATTGGCTCTGTGTTTGGTTAAGAGCTTTTTAACCTGTCCTGTGTTATTCCCAACATATCTCGGATCGCAACCTGGTTGACCCGAGATATCTCGTTTCAGCATCAGAACGTTTTTGAAACTAGATGTCGCTAGTCATTATAATTTTTATATTAAAACTAACTTCTGAAATATAATTTTTTTTGTTTCTACATTTATTAATAAATTTATTTTGTTTGTGCAAAATAAAAAAATAGTTTTGGACAATACAATAACCACACTTATTTTTTTCAAAAATGTGTAATTTTCGTTAGGTTTAACATCGACAAACATTCATTATGGCACAACACGCAATGGAGAAAAATTTTGCCATCAATTAGGTTAAAGGAACTTATGGTCTAACCTATGTAGATTAAGTCTCTCTGGAACCTTTCATCTTTGAGAATTATCTTATCAGCTACAATAGAGCTATGGTGCTCTGTTGTAGCTGATTGAGATTTTAAACTCACGGGGATTATATCTGTACATTAATCTTGTGCCTACATACAATGCAGGCACAGGATTAACATTACTTTTAATTCCAGAAGACTCAAATACCCTGCTTTTTTCATGAACACAGCCAGAACATTTCCATTTTTACTTATATTTTTTAACTAAGTTTCAGAAAATTTATTCTAGAAAGAGTTTCACAATGACAATTTCTTCTACATTCAGATTTAAAACTCTTTTTCAAAAAAATTTTATAAGCACATACTAAGCATTTAGTATGAATTTTTGATACTATAACATCATAATACCACTTACTGCCTTATTGTTATAGACAATTTAGTAGTTAAGCAAATTATTAATCAGTTGTCATAAACTATTCATTTCAGAAATATCTATTATTGCATATAATTTATGACAGTCAATCACAATTACTTATTTATTTCATTTAGAATGAATGAACCAACAGTAATGTTAAATCATATGATAGTCACGCCTTTACTGTTTTATGATATTGAATATTATAATAAAATAGAAAAGATCTAAGAAAAGAAAATTTCTTACTTTTTTGAGAAGAATTTTAATTTGTTTGGCATTGCCAAATGCTGCACTCCAATGAAGAGGTGTTTTCTAAAATAAATAATATTTAAAATAACTTTAATTTATTCTTTACAGTAATATAAATTTATATTGACAAGTTGCAATTATTATCAATTATATATATAGGATAAACATAAAGATACAGTAAGATCCCACTTAACGCAGGGTCTTACTGTATCTGATGCATTCTAGATGAAAAGTGCTAACCAAAACATTGTTAAACAAGGTCATTTTAACATAAAGTAAATAAGAAAAGGGGACCATGCAACCAAAAATAAACAGATTTTACTTTAATTTTAAGTTGTTTTTATATTAATTTGCATAATAATATGTTAAATAAGACAAACATATGCACACAGAAATGTAAAGTTCATTTTTTGTGATGAAGGTCCTGGCTTTTCTGAAATTCTTGTTTTTTGTGATAAAATCGTATAGTTTCATTTGTTGCTTTTTTTATTTTTTAGCAAATGTCGATAGCAAGGGATCACATTCAAAACACCTCGTCTTGCTTTTACCCTCCTTTCAAAATCTGGATCATTCACTACAATTTGACCAATGAGTTTGGTTATCATTACCAAACTTTCACTAAAGCCGTGATCACATCATGCAATTTCCAGCCAAGCAGACAACTGCAACCGCGACGGCTGTTCCCAAAATTTGAGAAGTCTGCTCTTATCGAGGCTGATATCAGACTGTTGGTTAACAAATTACGGTGAATGAGTAATGTGTACAATGCACAACATTCTGGGAAATCCACAGTACCAGACGAAACGGCTCAATGTGTAGAAACTACAATAACACAAGGCTACGTTATCGACCAGAAGATTAAGCCAGATACTCACTGTGCCACAACCCCACTTCCAAGTGTGGGAGAGCCTTCATTACAAACAAACATAGCATGTCCAGGTGTTACAGAAACTAAGGGGAGAAAGTAACTATGCCACTGCCAAGCAATGCATCACCATCTCTCGAAGGCGACAGATCAGGAGGATTTGACAGTACTTCCATGTACGTTAATTCACTCGAACAAAGGCTAACAAAAATAAAATAAAATAACTTACTGGAATATAAATACTTAAAATAATCAAACACCTTAGTATTTCCAGCAATGAAGTATTTAATAAAATAAAAACGTTTTCTACTATATTTAATAGTCTTCTTCAGTTAAGCCACTTTAAAACAAAAACGAATGTAAAATAGAACGCAAGCAATACAACAGTTTAAAAATTGAAAATTAATTACAACAAAATAAAATAAAATGTAAAAAACAAAATTAAATTACAATAAAATATTAAGAAAATTAATTGTGGTAAAGAATTAAATTAAATAAAGTATTAAGAAAATTAATCATCGTGGTAAAAAGATTTCCATGCGAAAGATAGACTTTCTGCGTCTCTATGGTTGATGCATCCTTTGTTAATATGGGCCTTGTAACTTTCAAGTTTTTCAATATGTTTAAGTACTTGTTTATTGGTGGCTGTACTAATTATGGATGCTTTGTCCCAATGTACATTAATATCTTGATGTTTAGTGAAGGCTGCAAGGACGGTGCTGTCCACATTTTTAGTAATAGAATACTTATGTTAATCCTCTGTTTTAAAAGTCTCGTAGTGACACCAACATAAACGAGATCTGAATTAAAATGGCGGTCACTCAAAGGAATAGAATAAACTCCTGTACTATTGTTACGGTTTCCTTTCTTCTTATCATTTTGTAAAATTCTATAAATCGTAGGATTACGACAATAAATAACTCTTAAATTATTCTTGTGAGATAATTTTTTTAATCATCAATTGCAGGAAAGGTATATAGTTGAGAACTGCTCTTTGTCCTTGGTTCTTAGTTGTAGGTTGCTTATTTGTTTGATTACAAAATTTACCAATAAGAGCATTAATTTCACTTATACGATATCCCTGTTGTACAGCTATTGTACATATGTAATTTAATTCTTTATGTGTGCCAAACATACTCGTACAGTGGCTATAGGCCCACTTTATCTATGATCGAAAGCTCTGCATTCTTAAAATTCTGAGGATCAAAGGAATTCTTCGGTATAATAATAGGTAGAAAGCTAGGCTTTCGATAAATATCTGTCCAAATTTCCCCATATTTACAAGTTATGGACAGATCCAGAAAATTTACATTAATATCACTTTTCTGTTCCAATGATAAAGTCACACCATATGGGTTGTTGTTCATTTTGTTAAGGAAATATTGAGTGCTATCACTATTCCTCCAAATGATGAAAACATTATCAACATATCTTGCATATACAAGTATGTCATTTATAGTACAGGAGTTTATTCTATTCCTTTGAGTAACCGCCATTTTAATTCAGATCTCGTTTATGTTGGTGTCACTATGAGACTTTTAAAACAGAGGCTTAACATAAGTATTCTATTACTAAAAACGTGGACAGCACCGTCCTTGCAGCCTTCACTAAACATCAAGATATTAATGTACATTGGGACAAAGCATCCATAATTAGTACAGCCACCAATAAACAAGTACTTAAACATATTGAAAAACTTGAAAGTTACAAGGCCCATATTAACAAAGGATGCATCAACCATAGAGACGCAGAAAGTCTATCTTTCGCATGNGTTTGATGTGTATGAATGTTTGAAAATCGTAACAATCGAGTTTTAAGACGGCGAGCGGGTTGACACGTGTTCCTGATTAATCTAAGGTCAAACTTGGTGCTTAATATAAACATAAACAAAATTTAATTTTGTTTTTTACATTTTATTTTATTTTGTTGTAATTAATTTTCAATTTTTAAACTGTTGTATTGCTTGCGTTCTATTTTACATTCGTTTTTGTTTTAAAGTGGCTTAACTGAAGAAGACTATTAAATATAGTAGAAAACGTTTTTATTTTATTAAATACTTCGTTGCTGGAAATACTAAGGTGTTTGATTATTTTAAGCAAAGGCATAGCAGTTCTCTTTTCTTAGGTCAGCAGCTTCACAATTTGCAAACAAACGAATTTGTTACCATTTTCACAAAAATGGACTGAGACTTTATAATCATCCTATATTTATCATCTTATCCAGCGATTGCATGATACAAAAACGCAAATAATGTTAAAACTAATACAATAAAATCTGTCCAAAATGGAACCTGATAAAAAGAACCTGCCAAACCAGATAAAATATTTGGTATTGTGTAATTCTGGTTTACACGAGTTTTACTGTATCATACTAAAACAAAAAATTAGAAATATTGTTTATTGTTATGTTCTGTTGGTGTGAAATAAACTCCTGGTGGCTTCTCTTTGACGAGAAAATTGCATTTAATTGCCATATTCTTTCTGTTAAAAAATTATTTATCTACAGAGGAATTTTATGGCATCATTCCATACTTTCTCTTAACATCCAGCCCTTTGGGCAATATTTTTTCCAAACCTTCAATCTGTAATAAATTATTGTTTACCTGATAATATACACTTGAGAACCCTTGTGTAACTCCAATGTAACATGTGAGTAGAAACGGACTAACATTTTCGATCCTTCCCTTTTTGGATCTGCTTCAGGTCCAATTTTTCTTGGAAAATTATGAATCCAAAATGAATGTATTAACAAGTTCCAAATGTATATTCTTTTCTTTCCAACATAAAGTCTTCAGAAGGGGCCCACAAGGCTCCATTTGCGGACCTTTACTTTTCGATGTTACTTTTCGATATATTTCTTTGCCAGTACTTTGGGTAGGATGCCATGATTGCCTATGCCAGGGGTCGCCAAAGTGGCAGATATCGACCCCCAGGGGTCGATGCAACATCATTGTGAGGTCGATGCGGCTAGGGGTCGATTAGGGGGTTGATGCAGCTAGGTGGTCGATTGAGGGGTCGATGTGGCTAAGGGGTCACAAACTTTTTTTTTTTTTGCTTACAACAGAGACCATGTTTTTTTTCTTTTTGCTCATACACATACACTTGTAATAAAACTTTATGGTGGGGGTCAATGTGAGGCTTTGGAAAGTGCTTGGGGGTCAACGGTTAAAAAAATTTGGCGACCCCTGGCCTATGTGGATGATGTTTTCGTTCTTTTCAGTGGGCAGTAACATGCTGATTTGGAATACAAAGAGAATCGTGCATTGAAGAAGATATATGAATGGGGCATAACGAATAAATTCTGGTTTAATACGAATAAAAGTAAAGCTATTGTCTTTAATAAGCCAAGATAATGAAACTTATATGCACATGTTCCAACTCTTAGGATGAACGGTAAGAGTCTAAAGGTGGTGAAAGAACTTAAATATCTTGGCATATTCATTCATTCATTGTTGTACAAATATAGTACAGACCAGCCCCACATTGAGCATTACCGGTTATACACATTAGATATTACCCGTACTCAAGATAAAATTAAAGATAATATCTTGGCATATTATTAGACCATCAGCTGTCCTGGAATAACCATATTCATTATATCACTAAGCACACAGGGCATATTATGCACGCTTTTGCCAAGGTTGCCAGGTCATCTTGGGGCCTTAGTGGCCTGGCTATGGGAACGATATATGATAGCATTTTTCTACCTGTTCACACTTATGGCTGTGGCATTTGGGGCTCTGCCACAGATAAGGTACATCAAAAACGCAAATTGATCTCGGCACAACATAGAGCTTTGTTAATGATAACCAAAGCATACAGAACCATGGCTAATGCTAGCTTGCAAGTGCTTGCTCGCAAGCCACCTATTGAGAAATACATTAACTACTTACAAAAAATTTGGAAAGTCAAATGTGGTAATTACCTTACCTCTATGTCAAACTCCTTCACCAAGAAAAGCTGGGAGAAAAATATTCCTTATAAAGACACTTTTAGCCCCTACACCAGGGGTTGCCAAAGTGGTCTATATCGACCCCCAGAGGTCAATGCAGCTAGGGGGTCGATTAGGGAGTCGATGCAGCAATGGGTTACAACCTTTTTATTTTTTGCTTATACAGATATCAGAGATCAGAACATTTTTTTATTTTGCTCATACACTTACACTTATAATAAAACTTTAGTGGGGGTCAATGTGAGGTTATGGAAAGTGGTTGGGGGTCGACAGTTAAAAAAGTTTGGCAACCCCTGCCCTACACTAACATCAGATTTATTGAGGCTCCTTCTACTAGATGTGCCATTAAAATTTTTACTGATGGTTCGAAATGTGACTGTCATGCTGGTGCTAATTTCGTTGCTTTTTGCAACAATATTGAAATTTACTATAATGTTTTTAGGCTTGGTCCACTTTGTAGCATTTTTCAGGCAGAGTTATATGCTATTTTACAGGCGATCGAGTGGTGTGAATGGGCTCTCAATAATGCCAAAATTGCAATCATTACTAATTCACTGTCTTCTCTCTCTACAATTCGGAGGAAGTCTGTTCATCCTCTGGTCTTTAGTATTCAAAGACTGTTAATTGAGTCTGATAATGAGTATTATTTTAATTGGATGAAATCACATTGTAATGACTACGGCAATGATCGGGCAGATTAACTTGCTAAAATGGCAGCAGCTGACCAGAACATCTCTATCAGTTACAATATGATTTCAACAAAACTGCTGAAAAAGGTCCTTTGGAACGATTTGCTTGTGGAGTGGCAGCATAGTTGGGATGCCAACACCTCAGTTATGAAACAGTTTTTTCCTGATATATTGAAATTTTTGCAGAACACTTGGATTAAAGTTATTCACCACTCTATACAATTTTACACCGGTCATGGCTGTTTTAATTCATATCTTGCTCGCTTTACCTTGCGTAATAACAGTCTGTGTCCTGTTTGCAATACCATTGACAGTAGTTTCCATTATATTTTAGAATGCCTCATGACTGAGATTGAAAGACATCAGTTACACACTCTTCTAACAAGTAAAAATTGTTCTTAGCCGTGTGATGCTCAAGACCTTACTTCAGATAAGGAAACTTACAATTTACTTGTTCAGATATTTGAAAAGTATTTTCGAGTTACAATAATTTCTTAATGTCCTTTTCTAGAAAATTAACACGTTGTTAATAGTATACACTTGGTAAGGCTTAATTTGATTTCTCGTTTGTATCCTTCACTGCTTTTCTCATCCTTGTTTAAATCTTCTGGTGTTGGAAGTGATCTCCTCACTTAAACTTAGGGATCTTGTGGTTTGTTTAAAATTCAACTGCAGCAGATTGTAGATTACGATAGTTTCCTGGCTTTTCACTTTTGGTCTTGCACCTTGTGGTCATAATTGCACATCTACAGAACAAATGTCACTTAAGAAGAAATTCTTTTTCACTTTCTTCTGGACTTTACTGTGACTAGTGGGAATGTATATACTACTAATTGGACTGCACACTGTGCTAATGCCATACCACTTTAAGCATATTGTGTTATTGGTGGTTATTGTGTTTGCTGGACTTTAGTTGTTGCAGTAGTATACTTGGCATCTTTGTGTACATTTTCTTGTGGCTGACACTCTGGGTAATTCTGTGGTTTCTACTGGTGGAGATATACTTGACGCACTGCTACTGTTTCTCTGTGGTAATACCTGGTGAAACTATTTTTGTCATGCTACAACAGTTCGTGTTTGAAGTTGATACATGTTATTACATTTATTGTAATTGCTTGATTTTACTGAAACTGGAAGGAACTTACATTTTTCTACTGGACTGTTTTCTGCATCAACTCTACATCAATCCATGCTTTGTGGTGTACTTGTGTATTATATTATGTGTTCTATTCTGGTGCGCCATTGTAATGTGATCGTCTAGGTATGATCGTCTCGATGTTTACCAGTTTATAGCTGTGTGGTTGAAATTTCTGTGATTTACAGTAGTTTCCTTGCTATTGAAATAATTGTGGTGTGGATGTAGTTTCTTCAACTTCTAGTGAATATAAATTCTGCAGCATGAAGATAATCCTTCAACTTATGGTGGGTCTTACTGTGTCGGAATATTATGCACATATGCTTGGCGGAGTTCAGTGGTGTTGAAAACATTGTTCAACTTCCATTGCTCAACTACTAGCAGATTTTCTTGTGGCCAAAACATAAGTACTTTGGTGCAAATGATTGTTACTTCTTTATACTATATTGTCTTATTATTATATATTATAGTTTGTATATATACTCATTTCTATATGATATGTATCATCTATGATATTTTTGCACTTCTGCTGTTTGCTTCTTTTATAATTTGTTAACTTGCACTTAATTGTTATGATTCTAATTTTATTTTATCTTTGTTAGGCTAGGACTCCACTACCGTAAAAACGGCGTAAAAACCCCTTGCCGTAAAAGCTTTTAATCACGTGACCTATTTGCGTTTGCGCTCGGATTACGGTGGAGGTCCGGCTAACGCAAAGTTTTTACGGCAACGGTGCTGCCCCAAGTGTCGAAAGTAAATACTTCTTCGCACGTGAATTGGTAGAAACGAAAGACTGTTGTATACGTGATGTATCGATATAAAGACAATGATTATATTCTACGAGTTTTTTCTGTACTATAATTACAAATGTAGTAAAAATAATATCTTTACTTTCATATACTAACTTTTATTATTGTATTATTAAGATAATATACAGCACTTATAAACTTAGCTTTTTTATTATATACTCCTCTAAATTGAAGGATTTCCTTTGGTATCCGTTATTATAATCAGGTTACCTCTTGTCATAGATACACGAATACTTTTGGATGTTTTCGATAAATCTTTCCGGATCTATTCTAGAGTAGCCACGAGGGAACGTACACAAAAGCTCGTTTTCCACCATTTTAGCTCCGTGTCGCGATGACCTAGATTTCGCTGACTTTCTGATTGGTGGAAGGTACCTCTTTACGGCCGTATTCACGTCGAAAGTTGAACATAGCTCAACTCGCTTTTACGCTGGTTTTACGGCCTGCTCAAGCGTAAGATATCAGAGTCACGTGATTAAAAGCTTTTACGGCGAGGGGTTTTTACGCCGTTTTTACGGTAGTGGAGTCCTAGCCTTACTTTTAATTGTTACTGTATATTTTACACTATCTTATTTTTTCATAAAATGTTTACTTGTATAAATATATATTATGCCTGTATATATTACCTTGTAACCATTGCTCTATACTAGATACTTCTAGTAGTTACTGTATTTTATGTTCTTATATTCTCTGTTGCACCTGTTACAATTCATTTTGAGTATATTGTATATTACACTTGTATACATTCAATCAACTATAATGTATGATGTTTGCTGTCGGGCATCCTTATGCATATTACGTTATATAAAAATATCTGTGATGGCTTTAAAGGCAGTCTTCTTTGATGTATACTCTAAACTCTGTGCATGTAATTACTCTGTATCTACCATTGTTTAATATCCTTGTTGCCATCCCTTCATTGTACAATTTTGCTCTTAATGCTTGTTATTTATGCTGTATTCATTGTCATAATTACTTAGTGTTTTTAAATCCTGATAATGCTCAGCGAAATCAGGAAATGTAACTTATGTTATTTTAATAAAATTAATTAATGAGAAATGAGAGAGAATACAGTTAATAGTCCAATATAAACCATGTCACTAGCCACTGTGAAGCAGAAAAGATGCTAAATAATTGCATTTCTTGGTATGACAAGCAAGAGGCAGATCAAACACATATTTTAATGTTATAAAAAAATGAAGAATTTAACTGAAAAAAAAATGAGTCTTTTAAGAAAACAAAACATTTCTGACTTTCTTAAATATATACTTGTATCTTGTATTAAAAATTTTCAGTTTCTTGAAAAGACATACACACACTTATAAATAAATGTATATATTGTATCATACTGTATCATATCCTATAACCTGATGGATAAGAGTGTTTACTGTATAAGGATTAATAATATTTTAAATGATTATTTAAAACCTAACCTTACTGCTATCTTCAATATCTGTTTGACCAAACTGTACTTCTTTACTAATTAATTCTAAACATTTTGGAGAAGAGGCTCTTGCAGCTAAGTGCAATGGAGTTACACCATAAATATCTTTCTGATGCCAAAGTGCTCCATTATCTAATAACAGACGAACACAGCGTCTCAAACCCTGTAAAATAAAAGAATCTAGTCAGTCAATATCAATATAATATTAACTATATCAATATTTAATATATATATATATATTATATCAATATTATAATATTAATTATATTAATATACCAATATAATATAACACTATAATAATAATCAATTTATTTATATAATTAAATAATTTATGTAATTAATGTAATAAACAGAAAAATAAGTCTTTGAGCAGTTCGTTCAAATATTTTAAATTTTAAAAATAAACATTCAAATTTTATCCATTTGGTACTTATACAATTACAGGTATCTCTTGCTTAACACAGTTTTGCTCAGTGTAGGATTTGATTAACACTCAAAATTAATTTCGGCAATCCCTTCACATATGTGGCAGAAGTTTTAATTTATGTTGTTTTACCAGTCGTCTTTACTCGACACAGATACCATACTTTGATTAATGTGATTTTCATATATGCAAAAGGATCAAGAGATTAATTAACTGCATTAAATCGAGGGATACCTGTACATAATTTGATTTTTCAAAATATATGAACACTAATTATATAAATCCTATATTATATAAACAACTAGCTGCAAGGACCCGCTTTGCTGGGTTTTTATTTGTTCGTACATTTGTAATATAGTTTTTTTATATATATATATAAAAGACTGTTTTTCTAATTAATCTAGAATCTAGCTGCAAGGACCCGCTTTGCTGGGCAAAAAGTAACAATATTGAAGATTAAGATAATTACATTATAGCCAATCTTACCCGTTTTCATAGAATGCAAGAATTAGGTCCACCATTTCCAGACTAATTAGAGAATTTTTACGTGAGTCTAAAAATATGTTTGCAATAAACCGCCTGTAAATCTTGCCTGCCACTTTATATTAATACTTCCTTTGTTACTCAACACTTCCATTGTTAACACTTCCACTGTTAACACTTCCATTGTTACACATCTTCGAAGTCAACCACTTTCAACCCCATATCTCCCAAACCCTTATAGCACAGAATGCAAGAATTAGGTCCCCTGTTTCCAGACTAATTAGAAAATTTTTACGTCCAGTCAAATGAACTATTTTCAATTTGATCAATTTTCTGGAACGTTTACAATCGTTCTATAATCGAATCAATTCGAATTCGAATACAAATTCAAATTTAAAATGGTGTGAACATTTTTAAAATCAAAATAGAAAATCTTCGATGTCAACCACTTTAAGCCCCCATATCTCCCGCACCCTTATAGCTATCGAGATGCAAGCACCATAGTGCACGAATGGAGACTTGGGGCTACTACCACATACAAACACCATTCATGTGCGATGTGTAGTTTTGGCTGAAAAGTGACATATAGGGACACACACGTCCATTTTTATATATATATATAGATAGATAGATAGATAGATAGATAGATATAGATAATAAAGTTACAATACATTAAGTTAATATATAATTATATATACAGTACCTAATTTATATATAATACTGTACAGACGATAGTAAACTCAATTTACCTGCCTAAACTCTCCGTAGCGTGGCGCTGGACAACGTAAAGTAGTTTGGCTGCTCATCCACTATTGGTCCAGATTCGACCAATCCTGTCGCGACACGAGTCGGTGACGACATTTTATGAGTTTCTTTTAGCATCCTTATACGAATACTGTTGCAATTTTTTTCCACGTTATAGGAATCT